>NW_021148884.1:0-8235 GCF_002837175.3 Physeter macrocephalus
CCTCTCTTGTGTGTCTACTGCTGCTGTTTCTGTCCAATAACTGATGTCATATCGCAGTCGGTGTAAAGACACCCCACAGCTGAGGCTACCACCCACGATGGCTGCGAAGCGAAGACTGGCGCTGTTTCTGCTATGCACTGATGCTGCTGCTGCTGTTGGGGGGCTGCAGCGCCTGTTGCTGCTGCTGCTGCTGTTGGGAGGCTGCAGTCGCTGTTGCTGCTGTTGCTGCTGCTGTTGGGAGGCTGCAGCGGCTGTTGCTGCTGTTGCTGCTGCTGTTGGGAGGCTGCAGCGGCTGTTGCTGCTGTTGCTGCTGCTGTTGGGAGGCTGCAGCGGCTGTTGCTGCTGTTGCTGCTGCTGTTGGGAGGCTGCAGCGGCTGTTGCTGCTGTTGCTGCTGCTGTTGGGAGGCTGCAGCGGCTGTTGCTGCTGTTGCTGCTGCTGTTGGGAGGCTGCAGCGGCTGTTGCTGCTGTTGCTGCTGCTGTTGGGAGGCTGCAGCGGCTGTTGCTGCTGTTGCTGCTGCTGTTGGGAGGCTGCAGCGGCTGTTGCTGCTGTTGCTGCTGCTGTTGGGAGGCTGCAGCGGCTGTTGCTGCTGTTGCTGCTGCTGTTGGGAGGCTGCAGCGGCTGTTGCTGCTGTTGCTGCTGCTGTTGGGAGGCTGCAGCGGCTGTTGCTGCTGTTGCTGCTGCTGTTGGGAGGCTGCAGCGGCTGTTGCTGCTGTTGCTGCTGCTGTTGGGAGGCTGCAGCGGCTGTTGCTGCTGTTGCTGCTGCTGTTGGGAGGCTGCAGCGGCTGTTGCTGCTGTTGCTGCTGCTGTTGGGAGGCTGCAGCGGCTGTTGCTGCTGTTGCTGCTGCTGTTGGGAGGCTGCAGCGGCTGTTGCTGCTGTTGCTGCTGCTGTTGGGAGGCTGCAGCGGCTGTTGCTGCTGTTGCTGCTGCTGTTGGGAGGCTGCAGCGGCTGTTGCTGCTGTTGCTGCTGCTGTTGGGAGGCTGCAGCGGCTGTTGCTGCTGTTGCTGCTGCTGTTGGGAGGCTGCAGCGGCTGTTGCTGCTGTTGCTGCTGCTGTTGGGAGGCTGCAGCGGCTGTTGCTGCTGTTGCTGCTGCTGTTGGGAGGCTGCAGCGGCTGTTGCTGCTGTTGCTGCTGCTGTTGGGAGGCTGCAGCGGCTGTTGCTGCTGTTGCTGCTGCTGTTGGGAGGCTGCAGCGGCTGTTGCTGCTGTTGCTGCTGCTGTTGGGAGGCTGCAGCGGCTGTTGCTGCTGTTGCTGCTGCTGTTGGGAGGCTGCAGCGGCTGTTGCTGCTGTTGCTGCTGCTGTTGGGAGGCTGCAGCGGCTGTTGCTGCTGTTGCTGCTGCTGTTGGGAGGCTGCAGCGGCTGTTGCTGCTGTTGCTGCTGCTGTTGGGAGGCTGCAGCGGCTGTTGCTGCTGTTGCTGCTGCTGTTGGGAGGCTGCAGCGGCTGTTGCTGCTGTTGCTGCTGCTGTTGGGAGGCTGCAGCGGCTGTTGCTGCTGTTGCTGCTGCTGTTGGGAGGCTGCAGCGGCTGTTGCTGCTGTTGCTGCTGCTGTTGGGAGGCTGCAGCGGCTGTTGCTGCTGTTGCTGCTGCTGTTGGGAGGCTGCAGCGGCTGTTGCTGCTGTTGCTGCTGCTGTTGGGAGGCTGCAGCGGCTGTTGCTGCTGTTGCTGCTGCTGTTGGGAGGCTGCAGCGGCTGTTGCTGCTGTTGCTGCTGCTGTTGGGAGGCTGCAGCGGCTGTTGCTGCTGTTGCTGCTGCTGTTGGGAGGCTGCAGCGGCTGTTGCTGCTGTTGCTGCTGCTGTTGGGAGGCTGCAGCGGCTGTTGCTGCTGTTGCTGCTGCTGTTGGGAGGCTGCAGCGGCTGTTGCTGCTGTTGCTGCTGCTGTTGGGAGGCTGCAGCGGCTGTTGCTGCTGTTGCTGCTGCTGTTGGGAGGCTGCAGCGGCTGTTGCTGCTGTTGCTGCTGCTGTTGGGAGGCTGCAGCGGCTGTTGCTGCTGTTGCTGCTGCTGTTGGGAGGCTGCAGCGGCTGTTGCTGCTGTTGCTGCTGCTGTTGGGAGGCTGCAGCGGCTGTTGCTGCTGTTGCTGCTGCTGTTGGGAGGCTGCAGCGGCTGTTGCTGCTGTTGCTGCTGCTGTTGGGAGGCTGCAGCGGCTGTTGCTGCTGTTGCTGCTGCTGTTGGGAGGCTGCAGCGGCTGTTGCTGCTGTTGCTGCTGCTGTTGGGAGGCTGCAGCGGCTGTTGCTGCTGTTGCTGCTGCTGTTGGGAGGCTGCAGCGGCTGTTGCTGCTGTTGCTGCTGCTGTTGGGAGGCTGCAGCGGCTGTTGCTGCTGTTGCTGCTGCTGTTGGGAGGCTGCAGCGGCTGTTGCTGCTGTTGCTGCTGCTGTTGGGAGGCTGCAGCGGCTGTTGCTGCTGTTGCTGCTGCTGTTGGGAGGCTGCAGCGGCTGTTGCTGCTGTTGCTGCTGCTGTTGGGAGGCTGCAGCGGCTGTTGCTGCTGTTGCTGCTGCTGTTGGGAGGCTGCAGCGGCTGTTGCTGCTGTTGCTGCTGCTGTTGGGAGGCTGCAGCGGCTGTTGCTGCTGTTGCTGCTGCTGTTGGGAGGCTGCAGCGGCTGTTGCTGCTGTTGCTGCTGCTGTTGGGAGGCTGCAGCGGCTGTTGCTGCTGTTGCTGCTGCTGTTGGGAGGCTGCAGCGGCTGTTGCTGCTGTTGCTGCTGCTGTTGGGAGGCTGCAGCGGCTGTTGCTGCTGTTGCTGCTGCTGTTGGGAGGCTGCAGCGGCTGTTGCTGCTGTTGCTGCTGCTGTTGGGAGGCTGCAGCGGCTGTTGCTGCTGTTGCTGCTGCTGTTGGGAGGCTGCAGCGGCTGTTGCTGCTGTTGCTGCTGCTGTTGGGAGGCTGCAGCGGCTGTTGCTGCTGTTGCTGCTGCTGTTGGGAGGCTGCAGCGGCTGTTGCTGCTGTTGCTGCTGCTGTTGGGAGGCTGCAGCGGCTGTTGCTGCTGTTGCTGCTGCTGTTGGGAGGCTGCAGCGGCTGTTGCTGCTGTTGCTGCTGCTGTTGGGAGGCTGCAGCGGCTGTTGCTGCTGTTGCTGCTGCTGTTGGGAGGCTGCAGCGGCTGTTGCTGCTGTTGCTGCTGCTGTTGGGAGGCTGCAGCGGCTGTTGCTGCTGTTGCTGCTGCTGTTGGGAGGCTGCAGCGGCTGTTGCTGCTGTTGCTGCTGCTGTTGGGAGGCTGCAGCGGCTGTTGCTGCTGTTGCTGCTGCTGTTGGGAGGCTGCAGCGGCTGTTGCTGCTGTTGCTGCTGCTGTTGGGAGGCTGCAGCGGCTGTTGCTGCTGTTGCTGCTGCTGTTGGGAGGCTGCAGCGGCTGTTGCTGCTGTTGCTGCTGCTGTTGGGAGGCTGCAGCGGCTGTTGCTGCTGTTGCTGCTGCTGTTGGGAGGCTGCAGCGGCTGTTGCTGCTGTTGCTGCTGCTGTTGGGAGGCTGCAGCGGCTGTTGCTGCTGTTGCTGCTGCTGTTGGGAGGCTGCAGCGGCTGTTGCTGCTGTTGCTGCTGCTGTTGGGAGGCTGCAGCGGCTGTTGCTGCTGTTGCTGCTGCTGTTGGGAGGCTGCAGCGGCTGTTGCTGCTGTTGCTGCTGCTGTTGGGAGGCTGCAGCGGCTGTTGCTGCTGTTGCTGCTGCTGTTGGGAGGCTGCAGCGGCTGTTGCTGCTGTTGCTGCTGCTGTTGGGAGGCTGCAGCGGCTGTTGCTGCTGTTGCTGCTGCTGTTGGGAGGCTGCAGCGGCTGTTGCTGCTGTTGCTGCTGCTGTTGGGAGGCTGCAGCGGCTGTTGCTGCTGTTGCTGCTGCTGTTGGGAGGCTGCAGCGGCTGTTGCTGCTGTTGCTGCTGCTGTTGGGAGGCTGCAGCGGCTGTTGCTGCTGTTGCTGCTGCTGTTGGGAGGCTGCAGCGGCTGTTGCTGCTGTTGCTGCTGCTGTTGGGAGGCTGCAGCGGCTGTTGCTGCTGTTGCTGCTGCTGTTGGGAGGCTGCAGCGGCTGTTGCTGCTGTTGCTGCTGCTGTTGGGAGGCTGCAGCGGCTGTTGCTGCTGTTGCTGCTGCTGTTGGGAGGCTGCAGCGGCTGTTGCTGCTGTTGCTGCTGCTGTTGGGAGGCTGCAGCGGCTGTTGCTGCTGTTGCTGCTGCTGTTGGGAGGCTGCAGCGGCTGTTGCTGCTGTTGCTGCTGCTGTTGGGAGGCTGCAGCGGCTGTTGCTGCTGTTGCTGCTGCTGTTGGGAGGCTGCAGCGGCTGTTGCTGCTGTTGCTGCTGCTGTTGGGAGGCTGCAGCGGCTGTTGCTGCTGTTGCTGCTGCTGTTGGGAGGCTGCAGCGGCTGTTGCTGCTGTTGCTGCTGCTGTTGGGAGGCTGCAGCGGCTGTTGCTGCTGTTGCTGCTGCTGTTGGGAGGCTGCAGCGGCTGTTGCTGCTGTTGCTGCTGCTGTTGGGAGGCTGCAGCGGCTGTTGCTGCTGTTGCTGCTGCTGTTGGGAGGCTGCAGCGGCTGTTGCTGCTGTTGCTGCTGCTGTTGGGAGGCTGCAGCGGCTGTTGCTGCTGTTGCTGCTGCTGTTGGGAGGCTGCAGCGGCTGTTGCTGCTGTTGCTGCTGCTGTTGGGAGGCTGCAGCGGCTGTTGCTGCTGTTGCTGCTGCTGTTGGGAGGCTGCAGCGGCTGTTGCTGCTGTTGCTGCTGCTGTTGGGAGGCTGCAGCGGCTGTTGCTGCTGTTGCTGCTGCTGTTGGGAGGCTGCAGCGGCTGTTGCTGCTGTTGCTGCTGCTGTTGGGAGGCTGCAGCGGCTGTTGCTGCTGTTGCTGCTGCTGTTGGGAGGCTGCAGCGGCTGTTGCTGCTGTTGCTGCTGCTGTTGGGAGGCTGCAGCGGCTGTTGCTGCTGTTGCTGCTGCTGTTGGGAGGCTGCAGCGGCTGTTGCTGCTGTTGCTGCTGCTGTTGGGAGGCTGCAGCGGCTGTTGCTGCTGTTGCTGCTGCTGTTGGGAGGCTGCAGCGGCTGTTGCTGCTGTTGCTGCTGCTGTTGGGAGGCTGCAGCGGCTGTTGCTGCTGTTGCTGCTGCTGTTGGGAGGCTGCAGCGGCTGTTGCTGCTGTTGCTGCTGCTGTTGGGAGGCTGCAGCGGCTGTTGCTGCTGTTGCTGCTGCTGTTGGGAGGCTGCAGCGGCTGTTGCTGCTGTTGCTGCTGCTGTTGGGAGGCTGCAGCGGCTGTTGCTGCTGTTGCTGCTGCTGTTGGGAGGCTGCAGCGGCTGTTGCTGCTGTTGCTGCTGCTGTTGGGAGGCTGCAGCGGCTGTTGCTGCTGTTGCTGCTGCTGTTGGGAGGCTGCAGCGGCTGTTGCTGCTGTTGCTGCTGCTGTTGGGAGGCTGCAGCGGCTGTTGCTGCTGTTGCTGCTGCTGTTGGGAGGCTGCAGCGGCTGTTGCTGCTGTTGCTGCTGCTGTTGGGAGGCTGCAGCGGCTGTTGCTGCTGTTGCTGCTGCTGTTGGGAGGCTGCAGCGGCTGTTGCTGCTGTTGCTGCTGCTGTTGGGAGGCTGCAGCGGCTGTTGCTGCTGTTGCTGCTGCTGTTGGGAGGCTGCAGCGGCTGTTGCTGCTGTTGCTGCTGCTGTTGGGAGGCTGCAGCGGCTGTTGCTGCTGTTGCTGCTGCTGTTGGGAGGCTGCAGCGGCTGTTGCTGCTGTTGCTGCTGCTGTTGGGAGGCTGCAGCGGCTGTTGCTGCTGTTGCTGCTGCTGTTGGGAGGCTGCAGCGGCTGTTGCTGCTGTTGCTGCTGCTGTTGGGAGGCTGCAGCGGCTGTTGCTGCTGTTGCTGCTGCTGTTGGGAGGCTGCAGCGGCTGTTGCTGCTGTTGCTGCTGCTGTTGGGAGGCTGCAGCGGCTGTTGCTGCTGTTGCTGCTGCTGTTGGGAGGCTGCAGCGGCTGTTGCTGCTGTTGCTGCTGCTGTTGGGAGGCTGCAGCGGCTGTTGCTGCTGTTGCTGCTGCTGTTGGGAGGCTGCAGCGGCTGTTGCTGCTGTTGCTGCTGCTGTTGGGAGGCTGCAGCGGCTGTTGCTGCTGTTGCTGCTGCTGTTGGGAGGCTGCAGCGGCTGTTGCTGCTGTTGCTGCTGCTGTTGGGAGGCTGCAGCGGCTGTTGCTGCTGTTGCTGCTGCTGTTGGGAGGCTGCAGCGGCTGTTGCTGCTGTTGCTGCTGCTGTTGGGAGGCTGCAGCGGCTGTTGCTGCTGTTGCTGCTGCTGTTGGGAGGCTGCAGCGGCTGTTGCTGCTGTTGCTGCTGCTGTTGGGAGGCTGCAGCGGCTGTTGCTGCTGTTGCTGCTGCTGTTGGGAGGCTGCAGCGGCTGTTGCTGCTGTTGCTGCTGCTGTTGGGAGGCTGCAGCGGCTGTTGCTGCTGTTGCTGCTGCTGTTGGGAGGCTGCAGCGGCTGTTGCTGCTGTTGCTGCTGCTGTTGGGAGGCTGCAGCGGCTGTTGCTGCTGTTGCTGCTGCTGTTGGGAGGCTGCAGCGGCTGTTGCTGCTGTTGCTGCTGCTGTTGGGAGGCTGCAGCGGCTGTTGCTGCTGTTGCTGCTGCTGTTGGGAGGCTGCAGCGGCTGTTGCTGCTGTTGCTGCTGCTGTTGGGAGGCTGCAGCGGCTGTTGCTGCTGTTGCTGCTGCTGTTGGGAGGCTGCAGCGGCTGTTGCTGCTGTTGCTGCTGCTGTTGGGAGGCTGCAGCGGCTGTTGCTGCTGTTGCTGCTGCTGTTGGGAGGCTGCAGCGGCTGTTGCTGCTGTTGCTGCTGCTGTTGGGAGGCTGCAGCGGCTGTTGCTGCTGTTGCTGCTGCTGTTGGGAGGCTGCAGCGGCTGTTGCTGCTGTTGCTGCTGCTGTTGGGAGGCTGCAGCGGCTGTTGCTGCTGTTGCTGCTGCTGTTGGGAGGCTGCAGCGGCTGTTGCTGCTGTTGCTGCTGCTGTTGGGAGGCTGCAGCGGCTGTTGCTGCTGTTGCTGCTGCTGTTGGGAGGCTGCAGCGGCTGTTGCTGCTGTTGCTGCTGCTGTTGGGAGGCTGCAGCGGCTGTTGCTGCTGTTGCTGCTGCTGTTGGGAGGCTGCAGCGGCTGTTGCTGCTGTTGCTGCTGCTGTTGGGAGGCTGCAGCGGCTGTTGCTGCTGTTGCTGCTGCTGTTGGGAGGCTGCAGCGGCTGTTGCTGCTGTTGCTGCTGCTGTTGGGAGGCTGCAGCGGCTGTTGCTGCTGTTGCTGCTGCTGTTGGGAGGCTGCAGCGGCTGTTGCTGCTGTTGCTGCTGCTGTTGGGAGGCTGCAGCGGCTGTTGCTGCTGTTGCTGCTGCTGTTGGGAGGCTGCAGCGGCTGTTGCTGCTGTTGCTGCTGCTGTTGGGAGGCTGCAGCGGCTGTTGCTGCTGTTGCTGCTGCTGTTGGGAGGCTGCAGCGGCTGTTGCTGCTGTTGCTGCTGCTGTTGGGAGGCTGCAGCGGCTGTTGCTGCTGTTGCTGCTGCTGTTGGGAGGCTGCAGCGGCTGTTGCTGCTGTTGCTGCTGCTGTTGGGAGGCTGCAGCGGCTGTTGCTGCTGTTGCTGCTGCTGTTGGGAGGCTGCAGCGGCTGTTGCTGCTGTTGCTGCTGCTGTTGGGAGGCTGCAGCGGCTGTTGCTGCTGTTGCTGCTGCTGTTGGGAGGCTGCAGCGGCTGTTGCTGCTGTTGCTGCTGCTGTTGGGAGGCTGCAGCGGCTGTTGCTGCTGTTGCTGCTGCTGTTGGGAGGCTGCAGCGGCTGTTGCTGCTGTTGCTGCTGCTGTTGGGAGGCTGCAGCGGCTGTTGCTGCTGTTGCTGCTGCTGTTGGGAGGCTGCAGCGGCTGTTGCTGCTGTTGCTGCTGCTGTTGGGAGGCTGCAGCGGCTGTTGCTGCTGTTGCTGCTGCTGTTGGGAGGCTGCAGCGGCTGTTGCTGCTGTTGCTGCTGCTGTTGGGAGGCTGCAGCGGCTGTTGCTGCTGTTGCTGCTGCTGTTGGGAGGCTGCAGCGGCTGTTGCTGCTGTTGCTGCTGCTGTTGGGAGGCTGCAGCGGCTGTTGCTGCTGTTGCTGCTGCTGTTGGGAGGCTGCAGCGGCTGTTGCTGCTGTTGCTGCTGCTGACATGCCCCCCGTTATCAGTGTGCCTGCTGGTGGGTGTGTGTCTACTTCTTCTAAAACAACGTATACATATTTTTTTTCGTCGGACAGACCTCTGAAAAAAGAGTGGAACAAAAATGGCAGACCTGCCGCAGGCCACCACCACAAAAGAGGAGGCAGCTGCTGCTCTACTGCTGCTGCTGCTTCTTTACTAAACAAATGTTCATTGTGGCA
>NW_021148885.1:0-202 GCF_002837175.3 Physeter macrocephalus
GAAGAGGTGTGTGTCTCTCTACATGCCAGTTACACGAAGTGTAGGGCTAACTCCAGCATGCATATGCGCGCCGTGTATGTCTTTCTACAGCACAGTTCCGCGCTGATGATTTCCGTCGTACTGCCTCGCGCAGAAGATCCACGCCCGTGCCGGCGCAGTCGTCTGCAGCACGCCTCTCATCATGTGGTTGTTTTTCGGTAGT
>NW_021148885.1:1570-4644 GCF_002837175.3 Physeter macrocephalus
GCCTGTGTATTGAAGCCAGAAGACGCATGAAAGGAAACTGCAGAACTTGCGGAACGGGCCAGGCAGATTTTAACAGACTAAATAAGTAGAAAGAAACAAAGTGCGCAGTCCATTGTTTTTTGGTGTACGCGAGAACCTGCGTGTCGTGCATGTCATTGTGCGTTGATATATGTGATATATGTGTTCCATGGATGAAACTGTTCCACACAACCCTGTCTGCGTATAAATTGTATGTAGTACTTTTTGGTAAAAAATTGTGCATATACATCCAGACTTGAAGTACGTAATCATCGCAAAGCAAGTCTCTGATGCACACCCTTCCGTAATGTACACAACGTACATGTATCCTAAGCTGAAATACGCGTTTCTGCTATCTCTGAGTATACGTGTATCTACATCTTGGTACCTCTTATCAAACGTGTGCCTACCGCCTCACACAACTAACATGTGTCTGTGAATCTACGTGCACACATATACGTGTGACTGGAACGCAAATTGTATCGTATCTGTCTACCAACTTCGGTTTGTGGAACTCTCGTTTTACAGGTGGTCTCCCCCTGTTTCCCGTGAGCTGCATCTGCTTCCCCGCCAATTAGCATACAATGCATAATTACTCCATGCACTACGCACAACAATGGGTACGTGCCCGCAGGCACATTTTGTGTCTGTCTCTCTGTGTATTCCAACGTATAGATGGGACTTCGTACGTGTGCCCGCGCGACACATGCGCGAGCGAGTTGGGCAGCTGCAGTTGAAGTTTTTGACAGTGTTGGCTGTGCGTGGTACGTGCGTGCGCGTAGGGGTATGCGCCTCCACCCAGCAGCGGCGTCCCTTTTTACCCAACCCCGTGTTTCCACCCCCCCCTGCCTGCTCTGGGAAGGGCTGCTCCTTTTGCTGCGCCATTTGCGCAGCCGTACATTCCAGTACCTCCGCCTGGCCACTTGGTGCTGCCGCCGCCGCCCTTTGTCGCTGCAATGACACCTGCGCCTCCGCCGCGAGCTCCGCCTCCGCGCGGATTGCATGTACGTCCTCACCCTTCCGAAGCAGCATTCGGTCCCGCTGCCGCTGCAGGAGGCGGGGCAACAGGAGGAACTGCGTCTACTGGAGCTGCTGGGGTAGCGCGAGGCAGAGGCAGAGGAGGGCAGCTGCGCGGAGCCGGTGGCCACGCAGGGCGAATGGCGGGCCGCGGTGGCGGCTCTACCACATGGGAAGGACGGCGAGGAAGAGGAGGGGGGGGAGAGAGAGGCAGGGACAGGTGAAGGTACAGTGGTGATACTACTGATGCATCTTGCGTGTGCGCGGTTCGTGGAGGTAGCGGCGGAGCGCGACAGAATAGGCAGTGGAGATGAAGACGTACGTGTATAAAAAGTCATACGTATGTATACATCTGGACCGCGTACGTCTGTGCATAGACAGTGAGTGTATGTATAGGCTGACACGTGTAACCATTTAATAAACAGCTTGAGAGAGCTGCAGGTGTAGTGATGAGGAGACGCGGGGCTACTCAGGTGCGTTGCAGGGCGTGGAAATCCCGTCGACGAGGACGACAACTCCAGTGGTGGCAATGTACTGGCTGCCACGCTTGCGGACCGTGCACATTGTGCGGAATACCCGTAGTTGTCATGACATACGCATCGGTTATCCTTTTGCATCGCGGACCACTTCTGAAGCATACGTAGGACGCGTGTGTATAGAGATAGCGACGACTGCGCTTCAGGGGGGCATGAGGCGTGAGCATATGTGTCGGCGCTCGCGGAAAGGCAGCGGCTGCGCTGGCTTGGAAGCTGCCTCTGTCAGTGCACGGCCTGCCAAAGCGGGCCTACTTGGTACTCATCTAGTAAATCGGAGATGTAACAGGCATGTTGCCCAGCTTTTTATGCGGAGTACCGTCTTGGCGTACACCATCGCGAGTATGCGAAGTGCAGGGGGTCTGGGCGCCTGTCGTATGTACCGTGCGTTTGTACGGACACGTCTGTGGACACATTTGTATGAGTTATCTGTGTTCTTTAGAAAGCGTCTTTCTATATATATGTAGACGTTTTTCTATTCATCTTTCTGTGTATTCACATATAGCGTTCGTTCTACCGAAGTGCTGCCCCACAGTACATAAGCTTTGCGCCGCAGCGGCGGAGGTTCAAGTGTACGATCGTGCAAACTGCAGCGGCCCGTCCTGTGCCTTGGATATACATATATATATATATATATATATAGATATGTGCGGAGGCATATGTCTATCTGTGTATGTTTATATGACTCGTGCTTTTGCCGTGTTGAAGGAGCAAATCCTGCACAGCGTCTTCCTTGAAAAATTACAAATGAGAGGAAAGAAGACAGCGGGCGCGCGTCCGTAGAATACGAACACGTAAGCTTCATAGGGAAGGAAAACAGTGCGGTCACCGACTCTACGAGAAAGGTAAATGTGAAAAGCGGTTTTCATCACGTGAAGCCCTCAAAATTACAAAATTACTAACTTGCAAAACATTCAACAGTCACCGATGGGTATCAGCTAGCTAAAAGTACGCGAGCTAGCTTCGGTAAAGGTCTCTTCGAAGAGGGTATCAGACGTAACACGAGCAAAGGAACGCGGGAGGGTAATCTGATCTAAAACTGCAAAACATGGGAAGATGACTGTAGGCAAGGACAGAACCAGCTCGCTACTGTGAAAACGTGACGCACAATTTTAGCTTTGGATGCTTGCTTCATCAAGTGCGAAAGTGAAAGTGCAGCACGGAGTTAAAAAAGCTGTGATCGACAGCGCTTTGCGGAGGGAAGGTATGAGAGGGTGAACCTTCAAAACACAGACGCTGCGAAGGAAGTACCATGCTGCAGTATTTGAGGGGAAAGCATTCTTGAAACGGTGATAGTTTCCTTGTGTGTCAATCGTGTAGTATTTTGGGAATTTTCTTGCCAGTAGAAGATTCAGTTCCTGAATCATTCGTGCCTCAGGCGGACAGGCAGCGGTCATCCATGTATTTCAATTTCGATTACTGTCCAGGCACACAACAGAATTCGAAAAAGCGATGGTGTGCCGTGACAAGCAGGCATGGCTTGCACAGTAGTGATGGTTTAATTGT
>NW_021148885.1:5315-8235 GCF_002837175.3 Physeter macrocephalus
CCATGACCTGAGTGCCGGAATTTGTTCGTGTATAATTGACCCCTTTCTGTTTTCCTTTCTCTATTGCATCTCTGTCTTTGTCTTCTTCTCGCGATGTCCTTTTCTCTCGTCTGTCTCTACGTCTCTGCGAGTGGTGTGGTTGACTAGTGGTAATATCCCTGCGTATACACGTCCTCTGCTGATTGTGAGCGGCTGACGCAACTGTAGTGGTCTGATGCAGTGGGGAGAACATATCCGCACGACTTGGTGCATGCTGTACATGCACGGTCATGTAGCACTCTTGCCAGTGCACAAAAGGACAGTTCAGTCAATAAACTATGGGGATTCATTGTGAGTTCTATGTATGTAGAGGGAGACAGATTGACTACAGTTGTGACCGGGAGGGCTGGAATGACCAGACGATAGTTCGCGAGCGTGTATATGTGAACCTGTATATATGCATATATGCACCTGTTGTAGAGCAATAGTGGTAGTGAAAAAGGAAGTCACACGTAGTGGAAGAGTCACAGTTTATCTCCATGTGTGTTGATTCTATACCACGGTGGCCGATAGTCTACGCGTCTGTCGCAGTAGCTAAATGAGCCTGTGCGTGGGGGAAGAAACGGGTGGTATCTGCCGCCATCACGAGGACGATAACGACAGCCATACTAGTTACACAACGCTTTCATGCACCGGCAGGTGCGTATAACGCTGCCATCTTAGCAGCGGTTGAGAAACAAACTCACACTCTGCTAAGCGCGATTCGACCTTAGTAGGCTGTTCCCGAGAAAGAGCGTTTGTTCGCATAGAAGTTGAGATACGGCAGTGAGTTACTTTCTCTTATGAGGAAGCAGTCATCCGTGGTCAGCAACATATATATGTATATACGCGTATCTACGCCTTATGGATGTAGGCTGTTGTGAACAACGTGTATATACGTATCTGCCCCTGCACTTTGTCCTTGATGCAGCAAATAATCAGACAGTATTCCTGAGACCACTCTACGATGCAGAACAGCCACGTACGTGCCGCAGAAGATTTCGTTGGATCGGCCTCTCCGAGCATGTAGTGAGACGTGCACAACGTGATCCGTGGTCAGCAACATATATATGTATATACGCGTATCTACGCCTTATGGATGTAGGCTGTTGTGAACAACGTGTATATACGTATCTGCCCCTGCACTTTGTCCTTGATGCAGCAAATAATCAGACAGTATTCCTGAGACCACTCTACGATGCAGAACAGCCACGTACGTGCCGCAGAAGATTTCGTTGGATCGGCCTCTCCGAGCATGTAGTGAGACGTGCAGAACGTGTGCGCTTAGGCATACTGTAATTTTTTTAAGGCTAAATTCTGTAAGGCTTATCAAATTCTGTCCAACAACCCCACAGCTAATCGGCCACACCTTCCGTTCCTCACCGCGAGAGGAGAACGTCCACATTGTGCGTCGGAACGGGGTAGATTCGCCCGTACGCCGCCAAGAACGATGAGTGGCAGCGTTGTTCAGGCTGCTCCACCACCAAAAGTGACACAAGAGATGAAGAATCACGCATATATTTAGTACAGCTACACGCCCGTGGAGGTACCTATTGATTCCCTTGAACTTCACTGCGAAAGCAGAACTTCCGCCTGAAAATTCCTTCTATGCTACAACGGCAGCGTAAGTACGCTTCCACACCGTAAGCAGAGGCACTGCTACTCCACACTTAGCAGGCTTGGAATAGGAACGACTCTATATCTTACGCCTCGTGCTTCGCCCCGGTATTGTATCGCCACTGAAACTTCGTTTCTTGGACAATGCCCAAAAGCAATGAAACTTCGGCACACAATGCTTCCTAAAAGAAGTTGAGCCTTCCTTGGTACGACATTGTTTCCTATTCTGCATCACTGTTTATCGGCACAGCATTTGTACGACCAAGGATGCGACCCAGCAACACAGGCGGCCGTAGGCGGTGGTCAGCGTGCTACAGGAACATCAACGAACAGTTACAGCCCACCCAAAGCAACCGCCGAAGTCGACAAACTGCGTGTCACGTGTAGTACCACAGGCCATCCACGTATTGCCGTAGCGCGAAGCACAGGCGAGTACGCATATCATGATGCGTGGTTTCAATGGAAACTGTAGGCTGCTGCTAGTCCCGGGCCTTGCAGGCACATGTGCACACTCCTACCCCGGACCCAGGCTGACTTGATGTAATACACCACCGAGAATGCCACCAGCAGCAAACGTACGGGAAGAACGGCTTAATTGAGGATCTTTCGACTTAACTTAGGTTGTCAACACACGTGCTAGAATGTTGAATGACTCGTGCATTACAAGTTAGCATGTTCAAATACGACTTCAGCGTATGCGGTTAGTGACTGGACCCAACCGCATCTATAGAGTAAGAGGTTCCCCTCCTACGACGTCAGTCGCAGCGAGAGTCAGCTTAGGTGCACCTTCCTATAGTGGACGTAGTCTTCTTTCCTGAGACTTGTGAATGACGAGGGGCTTTCAGAGAACTTGTGGATATGTCCGATCAGGCACGGCATGTAGGTGTGTCTAGTCGTACACTCTAAGTTGGTTTGTACCACATTTAGTAGCATACTTTCAACCTTTGCATCGATGGGCTTTGGTCCCTTTGCCACATTTACAGTGTCTTGCAGAGTATGTGATTTCTCGTGACTCCTGGGTCGCATTTGGCAACACGTCACAAGACACCCCGGTTTCACCACCGCTAGCAGCCTCCTCTCCAAAGATCCGCTTGCTTCGTGCATTTTTTAAGCATTGCATGAACCACCTCGTGCGCTTGAGGAATTAAAGTCTGGTTGTTTGCATTCATGAACGGCGAATGACAAATGCTGTACTTCGTGTCCAATGGTAGTGTTCTGCAGCGTAACTGCGCGGTTCACTCGGGCTTGCCACCGCTAGCTCTGTGGGGGGAAGCTCTGTTGCTGT
>NW_021148886.1:0-3084 GCF_002837175.3 Physeter macrocephalus
TATTAGTACAGGAAGGATATACGACAACATTTTGGGGGTATGGGCCTGAATCTTACTTAGAGAACCTTAGTATATAGCATGTGGTATAATGTGGTAACATGGAGAATGTAAAATTCTTAGGAAGAATTCAATTCCAGGAATAAGAGCATTGAAACCTCTATGATTTACTCTATCAAAGTAACTCTTTTGTCAGATATATTTCTTAAGTTTGTGGTGGGTTGCCTGATATGATGACAGGTATTGAAAACTCTCATACACATCAGACTAAAAAAAATTTTATAAGAGATGTAGATGTGGATCATATCAAAATTGTGGGTAGGATGCTCACATTCATAGAAAGGAGATTGTTAGATGTGTTTTAATGATGACTTGGGGTGTATATAATTCTGGCACCTAGGGATTGTCGAATGCTCCTAAAAATGGATTGTTGTGGAAATGTTTATTATAAGGAAATTGACATATTCTCTAGGAAGGACGGGGTGAACGGGCATGCTAGATTTTCTACATTGAAGACATATACAGGTTTTGATTCTACTTCTGTTAAACCAAGTGGGGCTTCATTGGATTTCTGCTACTGCGGAGATAAACAAATTCTGAGTAGGGGTCAGGACAAAATTAGTCATAGGTGTTCTTGTGTAATAATTACTGTTGATCGTGTAAATGATCCATTTATCAGTAAGACTGAGAATAGAATAACTGCTACATTACTTCATATGAGATTGTCTATGCTACTGTCCCTAGAGCTCCAGTGTGTGAGTATATTGAATGTGAAGCTCATCCAGAACTGAGGATGGAATAAATGGCTAGGTGTGATATGGCTAATATAAATAATATGCCTACATTTATATTAATTAGTGGATAAGATATGGGAAGAGGAATTCATGTTGTGAGAGCCAGGGTTAAGGCTAGCATTGGGGCAATAATATATAAATTGATGATGTTGATGGACATAGTGGTTCTTTCATAAGTAATTTCAATGCCTCAGCAATGGATTGTAATAATCCATGGGGGCTGATGATTTTTGGCCCTTTCTGGATTTGTATATAGCTTAAGATTTTCCATTTAGTTAATATGAGGAATGCTATGGTGAATTAAATTGGGTAAATTGTGAAAGAATGTTGATTATAAACATATTCGTAGGAAGAGGACTTGAACCAGTGCAGATAAAAGTTTCAGTTTTACATAATTACTGGGTTCTGCCACCATAACAAACCCTTTTCTACAGTAGGGTATGTATAAATTAATTGAATGTAGATTATATCATCATTTAGTTTGAAGACATTTTGTAAAGTAAGCCATATTGCTCTTGCCCTTTAATACTGGAAGGAATCTGCAATAGACAGAAACCAACCAGGATGATTCCAGTATGAACTCAGATCACGTGAGACTTTAATCGTTGAACAAAGAGACAATTAATAGCAGGTATACGATTGAAATGTCATTATCCAGCATCAAGGTCATAAACCATATTGCCGATATGAACTCTAGAATACAATTACACTGTTATCCCTAGTAAAACTTGTTCCATTGATCGGTGTTTGAGAAGAACAGGTGATAAAGAATTTGGACTAGCTGGTCTAAATTGTAATCACTCCGAGGTGGTTTTATTCTCCAAAAATAAATGGCGCACGGGCTCAAGGCGCACCAGCTACAGTAGTTGTGGCACGCAGCCTCAGTAGTTGTGGCCCACTGGCTTAGTTGCTCCGTGGCACGTGGGAACTTCCCGGACCAGGGATCGAACCCGTGTCCCCTGAATTGGCAGATGCATTCTTAACCAGTGCATCACCAGGGAAGTCACAGAATCGCACCCTCCCTTTTAATACACCTTAAGCCCAAAGAATCCATGGAAGTTTGTTACAGAAAATAAGAGAATAAAATATTGTAAGGACTATAACAGAAGCATATAATACACTGTTCATATAGACACATCCCAAGCAGTTACAAAGTATATTAAAAAGGAGGCTGCAATTTTCAAAGAATAAGATAAATTTTACCCACAAACTCCCAATATTTCCAGAAACGTTGCAATCTGAAACCCTATTGTAGGAAGCAGAAGATTCCAGGAGACATTCTACAAATGAAGGACTCTAAACCCTGTGGGTGGATAAGGAATTCTGGAAGGAAGGTATCCTCACCCAAGGAGAGCAGGTTCCTATACTTTTCTCACATCACATCCCTGTACAATTCCCATTGATCTTGCTCCAGGCATTCCCAGTCCTCTTGAGAGAAATCTATGGGCACATCCTGGAATGTCAGCAGTCCCTGAAATTCAAAGTACACATGGCATGTGGCCATGGGAAGAGTTCATAATGTGACCCAAGAAGAAAACAGCAAATTAAGACAACCGGTTTTAATTTAGAAGAGTGTCTTCAATTATCCACTAATATATATACATATATATATATTTTTTTTTTCACAAAGTAACTTTCTCTATTTCTAAATACAATAAAGAGTATGTCATGTGATCCATAAAACCAGTATAGAGACTATACTTATCTGGAAAAGAGATGATAAAATGATGGTTTCAACAATGGCATATGCATTTTGAGTGTTTTATTCATATAAAACTGGAAAAAATGTGCGTATTTCTCAGACAGAAAAGACATGTCGAGGTAGAAATGTACCTTTCAACTATTCATGGGTCCACAAGTACACTGGAGAGATTGTAAAATTGCAGATTCTGATACAGTAGGGCCGGTGGGCCTGAGTTCTATTTTTTTAACAAGCTCATTTTTAACGAGTGATGCCACAGTCTCTGATTGATTAACGACAATTGTGAATAGCAGAGACATAATAAGGAAAGGTAAAAATTCATAGTTAACTTTTAACTTCAAGTGTTTTATGGATTTCACACGTTTAATACGATAGTAAGCACAGCAGCAACCATCATTTGTGAACATTTACTGTAGACCGTGTATCTTTGAGTTTTTGGGTAGGAGTCCAGGAAAAATGCCTGCGCTGCGGCCACAGTGGGCGGGGCCCCCAGGCCGCCCCTCCAGGACCCCCGACGGGGCCCTGCGCTCCTGGCGGCTCCTCCCCCGGCGCCCCGCACCCTCCCGGGAGGCCACGGGGCAGAGCGGCCCC
>NW_021148886.1:5545-8234 GCF_002837175.3 Physeter macrocephalus
AATAAATATTATATATATATATATATATATATTTAAAGATCTATGGCTCCACTTCCATGTTTTTACTTTATGGCCCTATCAGTCTGCCTCTTATCTATTTGGGGAGGGGGGGACTCTGCTGCCACTAGACGACTGTGAGGTCCGTGAGGCCAGAGACCATGCTAGTCATTTCTCTGTGTCCCTGGTCACCAGTGAATGCCCTGCACAGAGCCTGACACAGACTAATGGCTCAATGAAAGTTTAATAATCAATGATAGGGACTTCCCTGGTGGTGCAGTGGTTACGAATTCGCCTGCCAATGCAGCGGACACAGGTTCGAGCCCTCTTCTGGGAAGATTCCACATGCCGCAGAGCAAAAGGCCCGTACGCCACAACTACTGAGCCTGCCCTCTAGAGCCTGCAAGCCACAACTACTGAAGCCCACGCGCCTAGAGGCCGTGCTCTGCAACAAGAGAAGCCTTTGCAATGGAAAGGCCCTGGACCACAACGAAGAGTAGCTGCCGCTCACTGCAACCAGAGAAAGCCCACTCCTGTAGGGATAGAAGTAATTACGGTAGCTTTTGCAAAGTATGCTACTGAGTGGACAGCTATCCCTATGGTAAATATGTGATGGGCCCACCAGAGAAATCCTAAAAAGCCAGCGGGCATGATTCATACTATTCCCAAATAGTTGAAAGGCACTTTTTGTCCTAAATAGTATGTAATGATATGTGAGTTTATAACAATCCCTGGTAGGCCATGAATAGAGATTTCAGGGTGACCAAGGAATCAAAATAGGTGTTGGTATAGGATTCGGTCTCCTCCTTCAGTGTCACGAAAGTAGTGTTGAGATTTCTATCTCTTAACAGTATGGCAGTTCTGGCTGCTCGGGCTGAGAGTGGTAATTATAGTAATACGGCTGTAGTTGGTGAAGATTAAACACATAATGGTGTTTGGTATTGGGATATGACTGCTCGTTTTGTATGAAAGACAATAGTTATAAAAATAATAGCACCAAGTAGTGAAGAGACACCTGCTAAATGTAACGAGGAAATGTTTATGTCGACAGAGGCTCCTGCGTGGGCCAGATTGCAGGCTAGAGCTGAATACACGGTCCACTGGAACCAGAAGCAGCTTCTACTATTGGTGACATGAGTAGGGGTAAGAATGATGGGGGAAGTAGTCAAAAGTTTACATGGTTTATTCGGGGAAATGCTACCTCAGGTGTCTGAGTTATTATTGGCCCAAGTGAGTTTTCAAACCCTGCAATATAATGGGTACAATTATAAAGAATTTTATTACAAGTGCAGGGGCTGTTGTGACCACCTTATAGATTTGGGAATCTCCAAGTAGCGCTCCAGGTTAGCATAGCTCGGCCTGGATTAATATACACAAGGTGCTGCCTGCTACTCCAGCTCAAGCACCAAATATAAATTCCGATATCTTTGTGATTTGTTGAAAATAATCAGCAGTGTATGAACAGAGGTAAAATGACTGAGCTAGCATTCGACTGAAAAACTGAAGACAGAGATTGAGCCCTCTTTCTCGCAAACCCTGTGGTGAATCAACAAATTGAATTGTAACTTCAGAGAAACAGCTTCAATTCTGCCGGTGATTTTCCTGCCTTTTTGTTTTCTTTTTTTCTTTCTCAAATGAAGGAGAAGTAGACTGAAGCCAGTTGACTAAAGGAGTTGCCGGTTAACTAAAGTTTCCTGGGGTTAAAACTCATCAATCTCATAAAGATTTGGCTTAATTACAATGCTTGCTTTCCTTTCCATTGATGTAGGATGAAGTCTTGCAATTCTTATTTTTAGGAATTAAGTAAATTTTACTTGTTTAGGGTTTTGAAAGCTCTTGGTCTGAACTAACCTAAATTCCTAGTCCAGCACTGGTAGAATGGGTGTTATGTATAGTAATTGTCTGGGTATTATGATTGGTAATGATAGGAAGGTTATTTCTTTGTGTGTTCAAATTGCTTTGTGTTTGTGTTGTTTAAGGAAGGGAATATAGTTAGTGATGTGGAGTATGTTAGCTGCAAGTAGAAATATATGCTGAGGACCGCTATGATGGCTATTAATGTTGGTAGAATGATGTTGTCATTTTTGTTATCTCTTGGATAAGTATTCATTTGGGTAAAAACCCTGATAGTGATGGGCGATGTCCTAATGATACTATATTGGTGAGGAAAAGGATTGTGATGGGAGGTGTTTTACCTGATGTGTGTGATAATGATACTCTTGTAGTACATGATCTTTGCATAAATAAGAAGAAGATAGTGTTGTTATGATATAAATTAGTATGTTTAGGATTGTTATCATCTGAGTATACATTATAATAGCTGTTATTCATCCTATATGGGCAAGTGGTGAGGAGAGTGTAATTTTTTCAGGTGAGTATGGCTATGTCTGCCTCAGCCTCCAGCTATGGCTTATAATATCACTATGGTTAATAGTATATTTAGGTTGATGTATGGTGACATGTGATATAAAACTGATAAGGGTGCAATTTTATCATGTTGTTAGCATCAGGTCTGCTGTTCATGGGACGCCTTGTGTGACTTCAGGCACTCAGAAGTGAAATGGGCAAAGTCCTAGTTTTGTGACAAGGGCGATTATCATGAGGGTGGTTGCTGCTGGATTAAAGATTTTTGTTATTCCTTGTGTTCCTTGACCAGAGTATATTAGATTAATGATAATAGTCTTTATAAGTA
>NW_021148889.1:0-925 GCF_002837175.3 Physeter macrocephalus
CCAGGAGCGCAGGGCCCCGTCGGGGGTCCTGGAGGGGCGGCCGGGCCTGGGGACCCCTCCCACTTTGGCCGCAGCGCAGGCCTTTTTCCTGGAATCCTACACAAAAAGTAAGAAAGATACACGGTCCACAGTAAATGTTCACAAATGATTGTTGCTGCAGTGCTTACTATCCTATTAAACGTGTGAAATCCATAAAACACTTGAAGTTAAAAGTTAACTATGAATTTTTACCTTTCCTTATTATGTCTCTGCTATTCACAATTGTCGTTAATGAATCAGAGACTGTGGCATCACTCGTTAAAAATGAGCTTGTTAAAAAAATAGAACTCAGGCCCACCGGACCTACTGAATCACAATCTGCAATTTTACAATCTCCCCAGGGTACTTGTGGACCCATGAATAGTTGAAAGGTACATTTCTACCTCGACATGTCTTTTCTGTCTGAGAAATACACACATTTTATCCAGTTTGATATAAATAAAACACTCAAAAATGCATATGCCATTGTTGAAACCATCATTTTATCATTTCTTTTCCAGATAAGTATAGTCTCTATACTGGTTTTGTGGATCACATGACATACTCTTTATTGTATTTAGAAATAGAGAAAGTTACTTTGTAAAAAAAAATTATATATATATATATATATATTACTGGATAATTGAAGTCACTCTTCTAAATTAAAACCAGTTCTCTTAATTTGCTGTTTTTTCTTGGGTCACATTATGAACTCTTCCCATGGCCACATGCCATGTGTACTTTGAATTTCAGGGACTGCTGACATTCCAGGATGTGCCCATAGATTTCTCTCAAGAGGACTGGGAATGCCTGGACCAAGAACAATGGGAATTGTACAGGGAGGTGATATGAGAAAAGTATAGGAACCTGCTCTCCTTGAGTGAGGACACCTTCCTTCCAGAATTCC
>NW_021148889.1:6271-8230 GCF_002837175.3 Physeter macrocephalus
ATGGTTGTGGAATTTTGGTTTTGTAAGATGAAAAGTTCTAGGCATGGTGATGATGGCTCCACGAGAAAGTGAATAGATCTGATGCCTCACAAACGTGCACTTAAAATGGTGACGATGGTAAACGCTATGTGACGTGTGTTTTATTTCACTTAAAATAAATTCATAAAATAATGTCTTTTTAAATGAGATTCCATTTCGACTCCCGTTCATCACAAATGTCAGAGGCCCAGACACAGTCCCCTACCTTAGGGGCCATCACGGTACCCTCACATGGTACATGGGAGACCATTCTCAGGAGGGCCTAGTCTGTGCTCACCTCACCTCTGCGCAGGGAGACCCAGGCAGTGCTGACCCCCATAGTTTAGACATATGATATATTATGATATTCATAGGACACCACCGAATGTTGTCACTCACCAGAACACAGAGCAGCAACCCACGCAAACATGCATGACCTCATATGAATGTGACAAGTTCAAGGGAAGAAAAGGAACCACAGGTTAATCAGGGAAACACCCTTAATGCAGAGGTTGGAAATCTCAAAGGGGAAAAGACACACTGCAGGCAAAGAGCACATAGGGGTTTCCCCATACATGTGACCCTGACGCATGCAGATGTGGTGAGACTCGTACAGTCCCCGCACCCTATAGCTGGGGTCGCACATCCACACTCACCACGGTGACCCACCTCCGCAGACGCTGTACCTAAAGTCACACGTTATCTCTCAACAGGTGACCCCTCCTACCCAGACCCCTCCACCTGGGTCACATGTCCACAGTCCCAGGGTGAACCGCCCTCCGCAGACTCCACCAACTGGGGTCACACGTGCGCATTCTCCAGGGTGACCTCACCTCCCCAGACCCTGCACCTGGGGTCACACATCCCCTTGGTCAGGACACGATGGCTCTGCTCTTGGCTCCCTAATGTGGAAACAAACTGGGTTCCTGGGACCTCCTGGGATGGGAAATAGTGTAAGGTGGGTCTCCTCTCCCCACACTTGTCCCACAGAAGTCCTCCTCTTTTCACTTTGGTTCTGTGCGATTTTACCTCTTTTTAAAGCTTTCATGCTAGAGTTGAACACATTACTTGGTTCTGGCAGGTGCAGTCCTTTCTTGTCTCCCTTACTTGTTGAGAAAACTCACAGGACAGCACGGCTGAAAGCCGAAGGGCAGCTCTGGATCCTGCTGAGTAGGGACGGCAGACAGGAAGGAGAGCTCAGCAGCAGCCTGAGCTGTTGCCCATCGGCCTTTTGCCCGATCTGCGTGCCCTGTAATCAATTCACCAGCTAAACCTGCCTCCCTACGCACCGTGCACGTGCTGGCAAATTGGAATAATCGGCAGGTAGCCCTCCTGAGGATTCTCCACGAGCCCCAGGGAAGGTGAACCTTGCAGGAATAAGGACTAAGGCCCCGACCATAGCACTGACCCTTGGGAGGACCAGGTCACCACACTCAGTAGAGAGGGTGGTACCTAGACGAGCCCACCTCAGCTCCAGACCCCAGATATCTAAGCACTGACCTTCTGATGCAGTCACGGAGCTTCCCAGTACTGAGGCCAGGCTGGGTTTCTACCCAGGTCCCCATACTCCTAGCGTACACAGAACATGGTCAGGTCTAAATCTTCTTATTACAGGCAACACATGGTCTGCTCTAAACATAAACAGTAGACAGGACATGGAGAGGTCTAAATCTACAGCGTAGACAGAACTTCATCATGTTGAAACTAGCTTAGGGCTGATCTCATAGGAGCTACAGATCACACATATGGGTCTCTCATCTTTGGACACCCACATCAGGAAACTGAACAAGAAACTGAACAATATCGTTGTCATTAAACATTTCAACAGGCAAAACAGAAATGTTACCACTTTCTGTGGCCACCTGATGGTCAGGATCCACCTGTGATCCAAGAACTTCTTAGAGTGCAGCCCAGTCTGATGCCAGGACAGACAAGAAGTGG
>NW_021148891.1:0-539 GCF_002837175.3 Physeter macrocephalus
ACATCGATTAACAGCATATTTTCTGGTATGCGCGTGTGCGCACCTTTTTCTGTTTATACGTACTCAGGTTTCTGTGACTCCACGTCGTCACATGTTCTCTGTGTGTGTCTGTACATCTGTGTGTGCATATGTGTTTAATTACGTCCATATAAACATCTGTGTGCGTACGTGCATATACATATATATCAGGATATTTGTGCACGTACATGAACATACATACATGCATACATGTATATAGGTACGAATGTGCGTTCGTCTATGAATCGTATACATGAATCCAGCGGACGCATACCACGCAGAACACATATGTCTGAGACGATTAAGTTGCCCCTTTTCAGATTTCATTTCCTTTTCTTCCCTAGCTTTTAGCCGTGCATACTCCCAATATGACAAGGCATTCCGTGCATGCCCATGCAGCTGAAATGAGGGCGACCGCAGTCCTTCAGCGCATGTAGTTGGTATCTCTGTAAACCTCTTTTGTGTCTCCGTGGTGAACTCGAGAGCTTTTTCCATGCATAATAAATCGGGACAGCTGCTAC
>NW_021148891.1:7264-8228 GCF_002837175.3 Physeter macrocephalus
TTACATCCTACGTAAAATATCAGGAATACCAGGCGGCTTCACTTTATTAGCAGAGCGCCTGCGAGGAAAATATATCCGGGGGGTTCCGAGGTAAACCTACGAAATTCTCATCAAATTGTAATCAGTTCACTAGGAGGGGTTAAAGTGGCGGCCGTTTTCCGCCAGACAAGCGACTAGGAAAGACATGCAGGTGATTTCTCGTCATACACGGTGGTAAGTGTTTAACGCAAATATTCAGTCCACATGGGACACATGTTTTTCGCCGTTTTCGGGAGTTATACACAATGACATATACAAAAGAGTACATGTATTTATATATAAACATGAGTACGTTGCTGAGAAGCTCTAACTGTTCCATTTGTCGGTTGTGAAGTAGTGCAGTAGCTGTCGTTTGCTTGCAACATGAGAAGGCATACCTTCATTTCTATTATACAACACTGATCCCGGTTCGGCATAATGGTGTAGTTGCGACTGGTCCGCGCTTCAATTAGACCATACAATGTTTACTATCCGTGCAACCTGCACGTGTGTGCATGCTGCTGTACTAGGCCCCTCTTCAGAAGGTAGACACGCCAGGATCGTACTGGTACACTAAAAATTCCTTGGATATCCTGGTTATGTGTGCACCCCTCTGAGTGCAGGGGGAGAAGACCTCGAGCTCCACGCAGTCCCCTTGAATTAGGAAACCCGAATTTGTGTTGCCTCTGTAACCAGCGTGAGGAATACTGCATGCCCGGCCGTCTCTTCCATGAACGGGATGGACACGCTGGGCTGCAGCCCCATAAAATTGGACTTATTGTCACAAATGAGAAGCAGACGCTCGAATACTCTCCATCGGAGAGACTTAATCGTAGAAAAGCTGCAAGATTTTACAATATGTGCCAACTAAATCGTGGTAAACGGCGAAATGCCTGAGTGTTCATCTCTGCGTGCCTCCAATACCAGACAGTCTTCGTGGGTTCGT
>NW_021148895.1:0-500 GCF_002837175.3 Physeter macrocephalus
CTTTTTGTGTGTGTGTGGTACGCGGGCCTTTCACCGCTGTGGCCTCTCCCGCCACGGAGCACAGGCTCCGGAAGCACAGGCTCAGCGGCCATGGCTCACGGGCCCAGCCGCTCCGCGGCACGTGGGATCCTCCCGGACAGGGGCACGAACCCGTGTCCCCCGCATCGGCAGGCAGACTCACAGCCACTGGGCCACCAGGGAAGCCCCTTGACGGCCTTTTGAAGACTCAGTTACTGTGCCAGCTAGGTGGCAACCCCGTGCGGGGCAGGGCGGGGGCGATGTCTCCCGGGACACGGTCTGGGCTCCGCAACCAGTGGTGCTCTCGCTCCAGGATTGCTGGATCTGGAATCAAGGGGTGCGAATGGGGTGGCCCCTCTCCCTATTACCTCTCCTGATGCCCCGCAGAATCTGTGCTTCCTGTTCTGTGAGTCTCAGTTCTAGAGGGCTCAGTCCCAAGGGGAAGAGAGCTTCCTCGTGGGGACGCAGTGAGGCTTCCGGGG
>NW_021148895.1:1039-1395 GCF_002837175.3 Physeter macrocephalus
TTGACCACATAAGAGGTCACGATGGAAGCCTCAACAAGTTTTGAAAAACTGCCATCTTCACTGATCAGAATGTGATAACTAAATGTGAGAAATAGATAAAATGCTGTTCTTAAAAAGAACAGTCTTATCCACAAAACAGAAACAGACTCACAGACATAGAGAACAGACTGGTGGTTGCCAAGGGGGTGGGGGTGGGGGATTGATGGAGTGGGAGCTTGGGGTTAGCAGATGGGTCCTAACCCTATATAGGGTTACAGTTCCCTGTATAGCACAGGGAACTATATTCAGTATCCTGTGATAAACAATCATGGAAAAGAATATGAAAAAGAATGTATGTATATATATACGTGTGTGCG
>NW_021148895.1:2850-3729 GCF_002837175.3 Physeter macrocephalus
TAGCTGCTTCCCTCCAGCCCACGGGGTCTCTGTCTTATTCAAGGTGCCCCCAGTGTCTGGGACAGAAGCCTGGTTAGAGTCGGAACAGACCTGTGGGATGAGATGTGTACTGAAATAATTTAGGAAAATCACTGAAGACTTTTGTGTATAACATCTTTCACAACAAAAATGTTCACGCAAGTAAGAGGGGGAAAGTCACTAAGGAAACAGGAAGGACACAAGGGTTTAAGCTACCTACATTCTAATCCCCACCCCCAAACTGCTACTGACGTCACTTCAGCCTGTTTCTTGATGGGTCTTGTAATCCAACCCAGAAACAGTCTACAAATTCAATGTAACTAAATTTCAGAAATATTCAGGAAGCCTAATACACATAAAAATTAATGTCCGTAAGTTTTTAACCTATTTAATCTCTGACTATAGATAGTTAAGTTTTTTTTACTGTTGTAAACACCTTCATCATATTTGAATGAATCATATAAATAATAATTTACCACTATTAGGTACACAGAGCCAACCATTAAATCATTTTTTAAAATATAAAAGCTTTCTTTTATCACAATAAACCAAGTCTATCGCTAAAAAATAATGTTAAAGAGTAACCATGTTATAACTAACCATAAATGATCCAGTCAGCACAAACGTGACACAGGTATTGCTTTAAAAGGCAATTAAATAGACAATGAAAATAAGGAACTTGATGAAATTACGAAACACACAAGATGGAAATGCACGTGGGCACAGAAAAGGGAAACGGAGAAGACAAACTCTTAGCACTCAGCCCAAGGGGCCTCATTCCAGGCAGCCTGGGGCGCTCGGCCGGCCGCTGCCCCAGGATCTAGATACGGAAGGCTCTTTTTAAAAAGGTTCCACGTTTAT
>NW_021148895.1:5279-7191 GCF_002837175.3 Physeter macrocephalus
GGCCAGACACTACATTTCAGCTTGTTTAATTCTTGTGTCCCATCTACGCAGTAGGTAATAGCCCTATTTTATAGACGAGAGACTCAGGTGGAGAGGTAAAGAATGTGTAGCAAGTTGTTAAACTAGGAAATGGCAGAGTAAGAATTAAAACTTTTACCGTCAACACGTAGTACGTATAAGGCTTTTTCTCAGATGGTAGGTATTCAGTAAATGTTTCTTCGATAAATATAAACAATGCCCGTTATAATCCACGGTGAGTTCAGTGATGGCCGTCACTCGGCGTGTATGTGCGGACACACCCTTAGGAAAGGTATCTAGCTGCCTAGCTTTAATGTATCCCTTTAAATAAATAAATTTCCATTGCTCAACACTGTAGGTTCAGAGATGAATATGTGTCTTGCTCAATGCTCTATTTCCTGAGCCTAAAACAGAAACTGGTACAAAGTACTCAATCAATGACCAAGTTAGTTAACTATATGTTAGGGAATCATCCTGTGCCCAGCTATAACAGAAAAATTAACCTCCTTTTGCTTCTACACAGAACAGCACAAATAAAATCCACAGATAAAACAACTGACATAAGCTGTACCTTCCCTCCTTCTTCAATATCCTTAAAAGAACCAAGCACAACTGAGTAACCCAGTGCGCAGGCGGACTCCCTCCCAGGAAGGCTGCCCCGGCCAGCACCTGGGAACTCAGATTTCGGGGGTGGGGGGGTCCCACCACCATTGTTCTCTGGCGTATGCTAAACACCAGCTTTCCTCTTGGGCATCTGGGATTTGGCCGCGCGCCAGGTAGGGAATGCCCCCCACGACCAGCCCCCAGTAGGATCCAGGGCCCCAAGTCGCTAAGGAGCTTTGCTGTCCGGGAACATGTCACCAGTGCTGGGGGGTGACAGGCATCCTGAGTGGCTCCACTGAGAGGTGTTCTGGGGAGCTGGCGCCTGGGGCCCCTACACCTCTCCCCATGCGCCTCTGCTGACTTTACTGGGTTCTTTGTCCAAAATAAATCAAAGCCATGAGTCCTCCTAATGAATCATCAAACCTGGGGGTGGTCTTGGGTACCCCATCCACCTAGCAAAGCAAGGGGACCACTGACTCTTGCCAGCTTTCCCACCCTTGAACACAGAAACGGCTGCACCACTGTTTTCTACAAAAAGGTGCCTGTTACCACCACTGACCGTCATCAGCTTGGCGTCTAAGACAACTGTACACCAGCGACTCCACGCATTACCTTCTATCTCTTTCCATGCGGTTGTGCCTCTCCCTGCGCTGGGACCTGCCCCCCTGGGGCCCGCTCTGGGTCTGCTCCCCGAGGGTGGCCTGAGACGACTCCACCGACTGCCAAGCACCCTGTGCTGCTGTGGAGCCTTCACCCACATTCTGGAGCTCTCCAAGGGCTCTTCGCTCTATGTGTGTGTCCAACTGACGTAGCTTACTCCGACTCCTCTTATGTATTGCTTGTTTACATAGCGCTTCTTCTTTGCAAAAGAAGGAAAAAGTGGTATTTTAATTTTTTTGTTCTTCTAAACTTACTCTCGTGAATGCTGAATATATTTGTTGGTATTTTCGATCCAAGATATAAACTTGAATGGGTAAGGAGCACACAGAACCAAACAGGAAGCACTCCAAAATTCCATAGAAACAGTTGGCACAAGGCTCTAGGTTTCAAACTATAAAACTGAACATAAACTAAATTAAAACACCCCAGGTATTATGTAATCAATACAGCTTATACAGCAATACAGTCAAAAGTCCCCCTTTTAAATCAAAAGGCATTTTAACTGTCATCTATGAATTAAAAAACCAAGAAGTTGTTTGATTTTTCTGATATTCAGAGTGGGAAAAAAAAACCCTAGAAATATTTTCTCCAAAAGATTTTCTTGATATGCAATTATTCTAATACGACAACC
>NW_021148895.1:8039-8224 GCF_002837175.3 Physeter macrocephalus
CGCGTACCGCAAAAAAAAAAAAAAAAAAAAAAAAAAGACATAGAGAGGAATTCACAAGTATCGGTAGTATCTTGGTTCTTCAGCTGAGTAGTCAGTACAGGGACTATTTTAACAGTAACCTTTATACCTTACAAACGTGAATGTATACTTTTGCGAACAATGGAAAATTAATCACTGGCGTGGGA
>NW_021148896.1:0-159 GCF_002837175.3 Physeter macrocephalus
ATATATATGTATTCACCAACGGAATATCTGTGTGGATACATCCTGCGTCACTTTCCATAGTGAGGACAGTACAGTATGGCTGCCACCATGGTTCACTTGCCAGGAAGTGAAATTGTATTCCATGAAGGCTGGTGTCGAACAGGCAGAGGTGAGCATTTC
>NW_021148896.1:5150-8222 GCF_002837175.3 Physeter macrocephalus
ATGGTTGTAGGTGTAGAGAGTGTGCAGATACAATCAGAATACAAGCATTTTTGACTCAGAGACACGTATACTTCAAGCGGAAAGACACCTGCGGCTGTGTACCGTTGTTTAGGCTTGCTTACTTCAGTCTCACACCCCATAGTGAGCACTCCGCTGGAGTGTGGTGAGGAGCACCTCAAAAGAGTCAGACAGAGCATGAAGAGCGGTAGACACGGGGGCGACTGCAGATGTGAAGACCACGCTATACATAGTAGTGGAATGTGGATAACCAGTCTGTGAAACGCTCGTGCCAAGCTGTAGGCGCTGCACTGGCCGGCGCAGTTAACTGCGATAGGATAGGGGTAGGAAGAAGCGTTGTTGCCAGTCCTTCGAGAGTTTGCCAAGGTGTTGACGACTGGCGAGCTGCCACTGAGATTGACTGCTACGCAGTGGAGGTGCTCTGAGGTACAGATTAAATATGACGTAGCAACTCGTAAAGTGATCATGCTACTTGCTCTATCCATTTATTGGAGGACTTTGTCGGATGTCACGAGTGCTTTATTGAACTGTTGAATGTGCAAACGAGATCACCAACGCACTATTCCCATCGCGAGAGAGGGGTTTCGGTGGAGCTCCTGTGGTCGATCGTGGTATATAAAATGTCTGCTGTATGATGCTGAGAATATGGGTGAGCGTGTTGAAGTGAAAGTGGTGCTGTTTGTGGGATACACAGGCAGTGGCGGCGCAGGTGAGAAGCAGCGTCTGCACGACCCTGGTGATTGTAGAGACTCGATTGACGCGCTGTAAGGAAAGGGTGTACGACCTGGCGGCGCAGGTGAGAAGCAGCGTCTGCACGACCCTGGTGATTGTAGAGACTCGATTGACGCGCTGTAAGGAAAGGGTGTACGACCTGGCGGCGCAGGTGAGAAGCAGCGTCTGCACGACCCTGGTGATTGTAGAGACTCGATTGACGCGCTGTAAGGAAAGGGTGTACGACCTGGCGGCGCAGGTGAGAAGCAGCGTCTGCACGACCCTGGTGATTGTAGAGACTCGATTGACGCGCTGTAAGGAAAGGGTGTACGACCTGGCGGCGCAGGTGAGAAGCAGCGTCTGCACGACCCTGGTGATTGTAGAGACTCGATTGACGCGCTGTAAGGAAAGGGTGTACGACCTGGCGGCGCAGGTGAGAAGCAGCGTCTGCACGACCCTGGTGATTGTAGAGACTCGATTGACGCGCTGTAAGGAAAGGGTGTACGACCTGGCGGCGCAGGTGAGAAGCAGCGTCTGCACGACCCTGGTGATTGTAGAGACTCGATTGACGCGCTGTAAGGAAAGGGTGTACGACCTGGCGGCGCAGGTGAGAAGCAGCGTCTGCACGACCCTGGTGATTGTAGAGACTCGATTGACGCGCTGTAAGGAAAGGGTGTACGACCTGGCGGCGCAGGTGAGAAGCAGCGTCTGCACGACCCTGGTGATTGTAGAGACTCGATTGACGCGCTGTAAGGAAAGGGTGTACGACCTGGCGGCGCAGGTGAGAAGCAGCGTCTGCACGACCCTGGTGATTGTAGAGACTCGATTGACGCGCTGTAAGGAAAGGGTGTACGACCTGGCGGCGCAGGTGAGAAGCAGCGTCTGCACGACCCTGGTGATTGTAGAGACTCGATTGACGCGCTGTAAGGAAAGGGTGTACGACCTGGCGGCGCAGGTGAGAAGCAGCGTCTGCACGACCCTGGTGATTGTAGAGACTCGATTGACGCGCTGTAAGGAAAGGGTGTACGACCTGGCGGCGCAGGTGAGAAGCAGCGTCTGCACGACCCTGGTGATTGTAGAGACTCGATTGACGCGCTGTAAGGAAAGGGTGTACGACCTGGCGGCGCAGGTGAGAAGCAGCGTCTGCACGACCCTGGTGATTGTAGAGACTCGATTGACGCGCTGTAAGGAAAGGGTGTACGACCTGGCGGCGCAGGTGAGAAGCAGCGTCTGCACGACCCTGGTGATTGTAGAGACTCGATTGACGCGCTGTAAGGAAAGGGTGTACGACCTGGCGGCGCAGGTGAGAAGCAGCGTCTGCACGACCCTGGTGATTGTAGAGACTCGATTGACGCGCTGTAAGGAAAGGGTGTACGACCTGGCGGCGCAGGTGAGAAGCAGCGTCTGCACGACCCTGGTGATTGTAGAGACTCGATTGACGCGCTGTAAGGAAAGGGTGTACGACCTGGCGGCGCAGGTGAGAAGCAGCGTCTGCACGACCCTGGTGATTGTAGAGACTCGATTGACGCGCTGTAAGGAAAGGGTGTACGACCTGGCGGCGCAGGTGAGGAGCAGCGTCTGCAACTACACGCCTGGCTGATGCGACGGCAGGAAGAAACATTACCCGCGAGGGGTCAAAATTATGCAGGCGGCGGTGAGCATCTGATAGTGAGTTGTGGAACAGGCTGTTGTGGCAAAGGTGTCTGTATTTGTCTGAGGCAGACAACGACGCACCTGCGGACGTGCCACGACGGTGCTCTGAGAAAGTGAACCTCGGTGGCAGCGACAACTATTAGCCAGAAGGCAACCACGGTGGTTTTCGTCCTCCAACGGGTGGACAATAGAATAGAGGAGCTCAGCGCATCTCAAAATTCAGTGAAATAATGCCATCTCTCTCATGCTCCACAACGAGCTTTTCAATCTAAAGATTAAGCCATGCAATAATGGCATCTCTCTCATGATTTATGAGGGATTTTTCAATTAGGGACTACCCACCATAGATAAGAAAAAAGACGTTTCTGAAAAGCTAAGGAGGATGCAAGTAAGGCAGGAACCTGCAGGCTGGCAATGTGAAGTTAACTATTTTATCGTGCTGGCCTGCCCTTGCATTTTATTGAAAGGGGTTGCTGAGAGGCTGAAATGCGGGATTGTGATGTACGACATGATTCACTGCAGCTGCAGGCGAAACAGTGTTTACTACAAAGGCCTTCTTTTCATGCGTGAAGGATATGCGTCTACGTAGAGCTTGGGAATCTGGATTTGTGAGGACGCCACCCAGGATCCAGGCTAGGATGGAGGGACTCTACGCACTTAGTAAACCAGTTGGTCTGCTAGCGTTTATGC
>NW_021148901.1:0-1170 GCF_002837175.3 Physeter macrocephalus
CGGTACTGGACGTATTCCGACGCGGCAACTCGTGTTGCATTTTAACGCTGAGCTTTAGTGTCCAAGCAGTATCGGTCAACCTCATCTGTAAAGACCGTTTCGCCTACGGTTAGTAAAAGCACTAATCGTTTTACGCTATGCGCGTGCAAGTGGTCAGGTGAGCATGTAACTCTTGTTGTGTTTGAAGTTAGTGTAAGGGTGAATACTTTAATTTCGTCCGTGCAGAAATTGCCCGGGCAGTTCCTTGATAATGTTCATGGCGCCCCCTGATGACAGCACCTCTAACATTTGGAATACGCGTCTAACGTTAACAGCCTCGCCTTCAGTCATTGTTGCTAACGAGAAACTGGTGTTTATAGCCCCGCAATGACCGCATTCGGTTAACTACTGTACAGCCGATACTAATGCGACTAGTAGGTGCTCGAGTTCGTGACCACTTGTGTTCCGTGCACAATGCACAGATATGGTGGTTTTCTCTCCGGAACGTTCTGTGTAACCGCCCACCCCTAATGTATGGCTGAACAAACTTTTCTGCAATAACGTTATCAGACAAGAATGTACTTAGATACGCGTGTAGCTGAACATTCATTTGTCTCCATTCTGGTTTGATTGGGAAGGCTGGCTTTTTTTCTGCAGAGGGCGCAAGACCCTTGCGACGAAGAGGGCACATTTCGCATTCACAAACTCTAGCAAAACAAAGTTCTACAGCACATCCTACAGTGTAAAACTGCGTTGACTACAGGAATGAGACAGCCACAAAAGTGCCGTGCCACATGTGGCTCCTTACCGTCGTAACTGTGCACAGTGATACGATTGTTTCCGCTATGTCTGCATGCCGTGAGTGGCGAACCCATAGATATGGATGTACACACGTAACTGAAGGAATTACTCTGCAGGAGAACGTGGTTTTTTGGTGTGTTCATGGAGACTCCACTGTTTACAAGAAGGGACTGCTTGCTCTTCCTGGGAGTGAGTGTGGCTGGTGCACTGGAGGTCGGTAGGGGAACGCCATTTTTGGACTTTTCATCCCACGAGGATGACTCAATGTGAGCGGTCAACCTGAACTGTAAAGAACACTCGTGGCTGTATGCACGGACGGATACACTGATGCAGGCTTAGTAGGTTATACGCACAAGAAACATACACAATTGTGTGTGTGTGTGTGTGTGT
>NW_021148901.1:2295-3510 GCF_002837175.3 Physeter macrocephalus
ACAACACCATCCTCGCTGCAGATTACATGTATACTTGAACGCTTATCTGTGTGGGCGCACAGAAGAAGACCACTTTACGTCTTTGAATTATTCACAAGTACGGAGCATATGCGGCGTAAATCCCGCGACAGTATGCGTCCCTTCCCGGCCTTCATACCTGCTGCTGACATCCGTCTTCTGGTTCTTTCAGCAAGAGCATTTGTTCAATGGCTTGCACGATAAACTGGCGGAATACTGTGGACACAATAGTAGGTAGGACCTCCAAGTTGATGCTGGGTAGAGAGGCTAGATAATCCACAAGCGCTGTGCCATCTTCCTGCACCTGTTCAGGTTTCTCGAAAGCGCCTCGTGAGACTGAGCGCGGCGCCTGAGTGAGCAGAACAGGGCATGATTTAGTAAAAGTGATTGATTTACTGTGGTTGTTTCCAGACTGTCAACCATAAAGGCACCACACATGCATGGATTTAGGGGCTTGAATAACGGGCATGCACTCTGGCACGTATACAGAGCGAGCACCACGATAGTGTCATATATCTGCATCTGAAGCTCTTACATCCCTTTATTCTAAGTGCCTGCTACTTGTGTTTGTACAGAGCTTATGTGTGTTTACCCTCGTGTGTACTTTTGGTACGCAGGTCTCTACGTCCGTACGCATGCTTGTGCGTGAAGCAGGTACACGCTTATATATTAACATGTCCTACATGTAATTACGTGTTCATATACGCTTATGTGCCTGCGTTTGCATGTATGCATAGCGAGGCACACATCTTTCCTGAAACCTGGCAACGCGAGTGCCTGTAGGATGTTTGAATTCGGCGGAAGGTAGCATACGCAAAGCCGACGGCCCCCAACAACGAACTAAGGCCGTTTATGCAGCCCTGCTTTCTTCTGGCTAATATCATTCCCAGCATGAAATAATGTCTTTCTGCTGGACCGCCTGGGTACCCACTTTATCCGCCTGCTTTGCAGGCGCATCTATTACAACTGTCAATGTATTTCAAGACGTGCCTGGAAACGGCTGCGCTAGCGAAGGAGATGGTGAAAACCCGAGGCGAAGAGGCGGCCGGGAAACGAGAAAGCTATCAGCGGATATGTCGACTGTGCAGCGAGCGGCCGTCTACAGGACTGCACTTGTTGCACCTGTGCCGAGCTTCGACAAGTAGCACTTACTGTTGTTGTCAGCGAGTCGAAAGCAGGCAAGCAATACAGGAAGTT
>NW_021148901.1:4532-5093 GCF_002837175.3 Physeter macrocephalus
TATTCACGTAGGTTCATGTGTGCACCCGTGCGCCGTACTTTTGCCTGCCGTTTTGGATCGGTCACTGTTTGCACGATGTAGCTTCTCGATTGCAACAGGTTGTCTGTGAGTAGCATTTTGCAACTCAGGATAAAGGGAAGCAAAGGGTGGAGAGGCTTCACGCATGATGTCCTGGACGAACTCCTGCGTCCACTTTGCATGGAGGGCTTCGTGCACCATGTCTGTCAGGATCTGGGCCGCAATGGAGAATAGAGCAGGTTGCTGGATAAACGCTTCATCCAAGTCCACATCATTGCGTAAGCCCCCTGAGATGGTCAGCACCACATCAGGACGTGTACTCAACGTGGGAGGTTTATGTTCTTACCGAAAAAATTGCTTGTGAGTCGAAGGGATGCCAACTTCGTGCGGGCCCTGCTGAAGACGGGCATTACCGCCTTAATGACTGGAGACGCATCCGTCAGTTCCCGCATGTAAACGTAAAGCTATTTGTACCCGCACCGTGTGTTGCCGAGGGTCATATTCTGAAGGTCAGGTGGTACGTTACCAGCCTCAGCGTTCAAT
>NW_021148901.1:6755-8215 GCF_002837175.3 Physeter macrocephalus
ATATATATATATATATCTTGAATGCTCTCTGGTCTCTTGTGTGTCCACCTTTTCAAATGCGTGTCACTCGCACTACTCGGAGTGTAGTCCTCCTGCGTAGATAGAGCCTCAAGGATTCGCGGGTGAGCTTGTACACGCCACCTATCCTTTTAGTCAGCCCTTCAGCCTGATTTGCCTTGTCGTGACGCTCAGAGGCTCGTGCAGCAAGTTGGTTCACACAGTGTGGTTCTTGTCACCAGACTTCTACATTGTTTTTCGGAAGTCTCCTGTGACTTTTTCTCTCCGTGACGGAAACGGAGCAAGCAAACTCGAGCGTTCATCACTTGCGGACACAGATCTGTGAAGTAGTAGCTTAATGATGGCTAAGCTAACGATGGCTAAAGCGGGTACATCTACAAGTCTACATGTGACGCTGCCCAACTTACACTTGCAGAAGACACTCACAGGCTTGTGGCTTCATTGAGCGAGTAGGTGGTACAACTGACTTGAGAAATCAACGACAGGTTTCTACTGTCCAAGTCGTCTTTTCTGACGTTGCTTCCAGACAGTCTCTTCCATGTGTCAAAAGCTTTCACTAGGGCTTGCCTGCCGGTATGTCTGTGATGTGCGAGTCTTTAGACGGAGGATCCCAGGCAGTCCAGCAGACAATTTCTCCGTCAATGTGGAATTCTTCGAGCGCTGTTTGGAAGATGCAATGGATGATGCAGTGTCCTCCAGGGGGAAGGACGCCTGCGCAGAAATACAGCTCAACTTCTTTTCATACAGTTTATGTATCTTTTCGTAGCTATTCATCTAGCACGAGGTATGGAGAGAGACGCAGCTACCCGCCGTTTGTTAGCGTGTTAGTGCCCGCACACGATTGTGGGCATACGGCAACAAGCAAACACAGGCTTGTAGGTCTCGAGCATGTCAACGTCAGGTCTTTCCAGGCAGGTCGCCTTCAAAACACATACAATTGCAGCGATTTTCTTCGTTGTCACTCCGATCGTGTCCATTGTACAAGGCACTACGCATACTTCCTCTTTTTCTCACAGAACGCCACTTGTTTGAAGGTTCACTAATATTCGTCTCGCTCCGAAGAAGCCTTCTGCCCCCTAATTACCCTACCCATGATGGTCGACAACGGTTGTTAGCGAACGCAAACCTCATTTGATCAACGGTGCGCGCAATTCTGTTTGATTGTTGACCGCTGACGGCTAGGTATACGTGTTGGCCTTCTACCGCAGTTCTCACGCTGTATTCAGCTCGTACGTGCTACGTAGTTTGCTGCTATTTTCAATGTAACTGTGAGTAGGTTAAACGTGAACAGCTTTTGGCTTGTGATGTGACTACTACAGCAGAGAATGCGCTCCTTCAGGCAGAACTGCCCGCATATGTATAATGCTTACCGGCGCTTGGCACGATTGTCAACTGTCCGACGCCGCAAAACAGTTTCTGTTTGTCCCAACGAAACCTTAGCG
>NW_021148903.1:0-5551 GCF_002837175.3 Physeter macrocephalus
CTGCCAGCTTGTAGCACATCTGATGTGCACTTGGGGCCACTCCCAGCACTTCTGGAAGCAAGAAAACAGCCTATGGGCGGGCCAATACCTTCGTGCAGCTCGCTACAGACAAGATGCAGCCCAGCACCTCTGAAGGGGCTAACCAAATTCAGCGAAGTGACAATCCTCACCAAGTAGGCTAAATCACGTTCCGAGGACCCATGGGAATGTCCACCACAGGAGGCGGTGGGCTTCAGCAACCATGACCCAGGTTCCAACCCCACGGCCGAAACTAGGCCACCTTCCCGGCCAAGTGTCGCCAGCGCCCAGCCGGAAGGGTTCGCGGCCCTGAATCCGGAGTAAGCGCTCAAATGCTTGACAGCTTCGTCCTGTGTGCCCTCCTCCTGCTCACAGGGCAACTTGACCCTACTGGAAGCAAACACGGGGACACTGTACACCAGGGAAGACAGACCACAAGCGTGTCGGCTTTGATGACACCGACCTTACCCCATGCATCCTGGCACTTCTGCACTGCCACAGCGACACTACTAAGGATCTCACAGAGATCAAAGGCACTGGCCCCGAGGACCACACACAGATTTCAAACGCAAGACCGGTGCCACGCGAGGGGACCGGGAAGCCTCAAAGGGAACAGTGGCTGTCCACAGCAGCGCACCTGGCATCGCAACAGTGCCACCATCTCTGCCCCGCCAACGGACTGCTCCAGATAAACCTCTGGCTGTTCTAAAAGCCTGCCTGCCACACGGGCCGGCCGCGTCATGCCCTCCGGGAGAAACACTTTCGCTTTGCACATTCCCAAACGAGGGAACAGAGTGGCCAAAGGGCATGTTCGCATAACTCAACTACCCCCAAGGAGACCGGCAAAGACGCCTCAGGATGTCTACATTCTCTACGTCCCGCAAGACACCCTTGGGGCGTCATTCGTCCGGCAATAGAATCACAACTCTAGGCAGGTTACCTACCTCCCCGCATCCACATGAACTGCCAAAGCCATCCCCTCCATAGGCAGCTGATGCCAGCCCATCACGAACATGACACATCCTTGGGAAGCCGAGGCTAGTGCCTGCAACCAAATGATGCCAGCCCATGCCACAACATCACACAGGACCTGTCCTCGTCACGCCTTACCGTTCTGTCCAGTCCATCGGCCACCACGCAGGCATAAATACGGCCCTCGGTCCTCACCCCAATGCACCGTGACCCACTTGCAGCCAACACTGTGCCGGGAGCTGCAGTACAGGAGCTCACAAGGGCAACAGCGAAGCCTACTCCCACAGCACCCTTCTGCAGGGGCTGAACCCGAGCCCACCGCCACGCACTGCCCTAGACCGACCGGGCACTCTAGACCCCCACCGCGCCACACGCAACAACAGGGAAGGACACAGGCCTGGCCTGAGGCTCCAGGCTGCAACAAAGGAAGCTTGCTCTTTTCGGCTTCTGGACTCAAACCCAGAAGCGGCATGCACAAAGTGTGATCCTGGACAAAACACACCTATCCAAGCTGCAAGCCCACTGGGCCTAGAACAGCACACACTCCGACTCTGAAGACCAGAAGGGGACCTAGCTGCCTCGCAATCCCTCACCGGCCTTTCAGCAGGGACCTGCGATTCATGGACGACGCAGCTAATGTGCAGACACGGTTGACCCTTAGACGGGAGCCCCTCCAATGCTGGAGCACTGGGTCGTGCTTGCATGCATGGCGGCAGGGGACGCGGGCCCTAACTCCTCACTCTCCCCTACCCCTGAGAGAGGAAACGTCCTGGACCTCACTTTTGATGGGGAGACGGTACAGCCTTCTCACTGATTTTGCTCAGATTTTCCAAGGTATGCACACAAGGGTGTCATCATCGATCGAAGCACATGCTGGGACGCTGCAGAACACAACCGGGCAGGCCGCGGGGCTGTGCAGGGGAGCCTAGAGCTCGGAGTACTCCAAAAGAGTGGGGAATACACAGCCCTCAGGCCTCTCAGCAAGAGCAACAGTCAAACCACTCTTGCAGCCACTGGGCCCGTCTGAGGAAAACCTAACATCCAATGGCACATCTTGGGGTGGCTGAATGCCTACCGACCTGGGTTATCCACGTCCACGGTCGGCAACATGGCCCAGCTCTCTTGTTCCAGTTCTCCTCATCACCTCCAGTCGTCAGACCACGCAAACGTCCTGTGTTCTTTGCCATCGGCCAGCCTTGCCAATCAACTGCACCTGAGAAGTGGACAGAAATCACTCAGGAGTCAGACTTGCACCGGGGTCCTCTAGAACGTGATTCATGAGAACATTTCCCTGGGCTGGAGCCCCGAACATGCTTCACAAGGACCTCTATCCCTTACGAAGACCTGAATGTTTGCCTGACAGCACGACGGCAGTAAGTTAGGCACGTACGTTGGCCGTTGTGTGTGAGGGTGTATGTGTGTGTTCCTGCGTGCGCGCGGGCGTGACAGTGACTGCGCGGGATGACGCGCTTGGGGGTTTCTGTGTGGGCCTCTGAATCCGCGTCTTGGTCTTTGTGTATCCTTGAGGCCCTCGGCAGTGACCTTGAACAGTAAAAGTCGCAGTTTATACACAGCACCGAGGCTTTGGACCACCCCACTGAATGCAGAAAGTCCCCTGTCAGCTTCAAGAGGCCACATGTGAACTTTGACCCCCAGAGGCTGTTGAAATAGGCAACGGTCTCCCGCTCTCCCACAGCCATGCCTTCTGACCAAAGCACAAAGATTCGTCCAGACCTGCCTCCCGGCCGTGGGTGTCACATGTACATGGACCTGGAGACCCTGCCACCTAGGAGCACATCTGATGTCCACCTGGGGCCACTCCCAGCACTTTGGGAAGCAAGGAAACCTCCCATGGTTGGCGTTGACACTGACCTTCAGCTGGCTACAGGCAAGACGCAGCCCCGCACCTCACAAGGGGCTAGCGGACTTCAGCCCAAGTGCCACTTCTCGCCAACTAGGACAAATCACGTTCTGTGGACCCTTGGGAAAGCCCACCACGGGAAGTGCTGGGCTTTAGCAACCATGAGCCAGGTTGGAACCCCCTGACGGAAACTAGGCCATTTCCCCGGCCACGTCTCGCCAGCTCCCAGCCGGCACGTTTGGCAGCCCTAAACCCGGAGCCAACGCTCAAATGCTTGACAGCCTCGGCCTACGTGCCCACCTCCTGCCCGCACGGCGACTCGACCTTGCTGGAAGCCACAGACGCCATGCGAACATGGGGACGCTGTACACCAAGGAAGACAGACCGCATACATGTCTGCTTTGATGACGCTGACCACACCCCATGCATTCGGGCACTTCTTCACTGCCACAGCGACACTACCGAGGACCTCAGAGAGTACAAAGCCACTGTCCCCGAGGATCACACACAGACATTCAATGGAAGACCTCTGTCACGCGAGGGGACTTTCAAGTCTGAAAGGGCACAGTGGCTGTCCACGGCAGTGCACCGGGCTCCGCAACGGTGCCCCCACCTCCGGCCCGCATAAACCTCTGGCTGTTTGAAAGGCCCGCGTGCCACACGGGCCGGCCACCTCATGCCCTCTGGGAGAAACACTTTCGCGCTGCACATTCCCAGAAGAGGGAACAAAGCGGCCAAAGCGCACGCTCGCATAACTCACCTTCCTCCGAGGAGGCCGGCACCAATACCTCAGCATGTCCATCTACTCTAGGTGCCGCAAGACACCCTTTGGGAGTCATTCCTCCGGCAACGGGATCGCAGCTGATCACAATTTACCTACCTCACCGCATCCTCATGAACTGCCAAAGCCTCCACTGCTTAGGCAGCTGATGCCAGCCCATCACGAACGGGACACATCCTCGGGAAGCCGAGGCCGACACCTGCCACCCAATGATGACATTCTATTTCATGACATCACAAAGGTCCTGTCCTCATCATCCCTTACATTCCTGTCCCGGCCATCAGCAACCACGCAGGCTTAAACGGAGCACCGCCCTCGCCCCACCCCACGAGGACCCACTTGTCCCCAACACTCTGCCGGGAGCTAAAGGAGGGGAGCAGACAAGGGCAACACTGAGGCCTAATCCATCAGCCACTTTAGGCCGACGCCCACCCCGAGCCACACCCGTCCACAGCTCCGGCCTCACTTGGCAGTCAAGAAAGTCACCGTGCCAAACGCAAGAACAGGGAGGGCCACAGGCCTGGCCTGAGGCACCAGGCTCCAACCAGAGAACCTTGCTCATGTTGGCCACCAGAATTAAACCCCGAAGCGGCATGCACGAAGCGTGAGCCTGGCCCAAACACACTTTTCCAAGCTGCAAGCTCACTTGGCCTACACCAGCACACACTCCGACTCTGAAGACAAGCAGGAGAGCACGCCCTCTCGCATTGCCCCAATGGCCTTGCAGCAGAGACCTGATATCCATAGACGACCCAGCTTATGGGTACACACAGTCCACCCTCAGACAGGAACCCCTCTAATATTAGGAGCCCTGGGTGGTGTTTGCATGCATGCCAGCAGGGGACGCTGGCCCTCCCTCCTCACGGTCCCCTACCCCCCAGAGAGAGGAAACGTGCTGGACCTCAGTTTCGATGAGGAGACGGTAGAGGGTTCTCACTCATTTTGTTCAGATTTTCCAAGGAATGCATACAAGGGTGTCATCATCGATCCAAGCACGTGCTGGGAGGCTGCAGAACACAACCGGGCATGTCGTGGGGGCCTGCAGAGGAGCCATGACCCCGTAGTACTCCAAAACCCTGGGGAATCTACAGTCCTCAGGCCACTCAGCAAGAGCAACAGTCAATCCACTCTGGCAGCCACTGGGCCCGTTTGAGGAAAACCTCATATCCAATGGCACATCTCAGGGTGGGTGAATGCCTACCTTCCGGAGTTAGCCACGGTCACACTTAGCAACACGCGCCTGCCCCATTTTTCCAGTTCTCCTTAGCACCTCCAGTCATCAGACAACGCGAAGGTCTTCTGGTCTTTGCCGACGGCCAGCCTTGCCCAGCAGCTACACCTGAGAAGTGGACATAGATCACACAGGCTTCAGAATGGACCGGGTTCCCAAGAGAACATGATTCACACGAATGTTTACCTGGGCATGAGCCCAGACCCTGCTTCCCAAGGACCTCTACCCTTACCGAGAACTCAATGTTTGTCTAGCTGCACAACTGCAGGAAGCTAGGCACGTACGTTGGCCGGTGTGTGAGAGGGAGTATGTGTGTGTTCACGCGTGTGAACGTGTGTGACTGTGACTGGGCACGAGGACGCGCGCTTCTGGGCTTCTCTGTGTGCCTCTGAATCCGCATCTTGGTCTCTGTGTGTCGCTGTGGCCCTCTGCTGAGACCTCGAACAATAAAACCCACACTTTATACACAGCGCCCTGCCGTTGGACCCCCCAATTGAATGGAGAAAGACCCCTGCAAGCTTCAAGAGGCTGAATGTGAACTTTGACCCCCCAGGGGCGGTTGACATAGGCCACGGGAGATCCTGCCAGCTTGTAGCACATCTGATGTGCACTTGGGGCCACTCCCGGCACTTCTGGAAGCAAGGAAACAGCCTATGGGCGGGCCAATACCTTCGTGCAGCTGGCTACA
>NW_021148903.1:8027-8213 GCF_002837175.3 Physeter macrocephalus
ACGAAGACCTGAATGTTTGCCTGACAGCACGACGGCAGTAAGTTAGGCACGTACGTTGGCCGTTGTGTGTGAGGGTGTATGTGTGTGTTCCTGCGTGCGCGCGAGCGTGACAGTGACTGCGCGGGATGACGTGCTTGGGGGTTTCTGTGTGGGCCTCTGAATCCGCGTCTTGGTCTTTGTGTATCC
>NW_021148904.1:0-169 GCF_002837175.3 Physeter macrocephalus
TGTCTCGCTAAATTGATAGAGACAAGAAGATACAGGTGCCGGCGTTCTGGCACTGCACGGTTTCGCGTATGTGAAAAAGTGTCTTTGCTGACGCTCGAAGGGCACGGATCATGTTCACTGATAGGAATTCTCTGATACGCATTTGAAAAAGTGCCTTTGCTGACGCTCA
>NW_021148904.1:7984-8212 GCF_002837175.3 Physeter macrocephalus
GCTGCGATCCTCCGCTTCGTACACGCTTCGCATGCCAACTTGGCCGTATAGGTTAAATGTAGGGGCACCCCCAGTTCCACTCAACACGTGGACGGCGCTTCTGAAAAAGGCCACCTACCAGATTTTTCTTCCTGCAGATAATGCAAACCGCCTTTCCGCCTGTCAACATGATGCGTCCTTGGCCCCAAATATTCAGTGTAAAGTACTACGACACCCATCATCAAATTC
>NW_021148905.1:0-470 GCF_002837175.3 Physeter macrocephalus
CTCTTGCTTGTGTATCTCGTGCACTTACGAAATTGCATGCGGATGTATAGGCGTGTGTCCTTCTCTGTACTTTTCTCTCACAAACATGTACGCGCAGAGACATATTTACTAGCATGTACATATATGCGCAAATACGTCCGCAGTAATCTCTGTGTGGCTAGGTACATACACGTACACTCGCGGCTCCACATACACCCGCACCTGTGCGCAGATATACATATATATATATATATATATATGTATATTGCACAGGTATGTACGTGTATTGATACGTCTTCATCCGCACCGGGGGCATTGGTATTCTACAGGATAATGTAGGTTATTTACAGGAAGATGTGTGAGGGTAGCTTATAGGAAGACGTGTGTGGCCAGTTTACAGGAAAATAGGAGAGTGCTTCACAGGCAAATATGTGTATATGTATTTCTGTGCATTCGCTTATGCCGATACGCCGGAGAGGCTACGGATGTCG
>NW_021148905.1:7300-8211 GCF_002837175.3 Physeter macrocephalus
ATATATATATATGTATGTCAGTATTGGAACTGCTTCGTACACACGCACAGGGCGGATGTATGTGTACACATAGTGTGCGGGTACTCCTCTTTGAGGCTGCTGCACCCGTAGATATCGTACGTACATTTTTACGTCCCAGTGTACAGGCCGATATATGTTGCACCTCTGTGTGTGTATGTATGTGTGTATGCGTGTGCTGTGTACAGACATCTAAATTATTATGTGGGTCTGTGCGCATGCGCGGATCCATGTCTGCGGTCATGTCTATGTGTTCGAGGCAAATAACCCAATTACCCTATGTGTCTGTGTGTATTATAAGTACGTAACTATGTGGGAGGGTGCGCCTCTGATTTGCACGGGGGATTTCTCTCGTCTGGTCCTTGTTACACGCACGTCTGTGCGGGTTGGCACGTGCAAATTGGAATGTATTTTTCTCGTTTCCTACTGTCGTGCAGCGCTGTCCCTATCGCTTGGGTCTCAGTTGTCTCGTGTCTGTGTGTGTGTACATACATTTGCACGAGCGTAGTACGTGCCCCAGGCTGTATGCAGATGCAGCAGGCGTGGACCTGTATTATTATTCACCCCCGTGCTACGGTGTTGGGGTGACTTCAGTATACACGTGCGAGGGTGCTCTGGACACTTTACACGTCTGTCTCTTCTGCTCACGTCGTGCGTGATACACTTGTCTTTGTCTGTTTGACTGCGCGCGTCCTCGGCCCCGCGTCCTGCGCAGAGGCTTGACTTGTGTGGATCCACTTACGTGCGTTTGAACCTCCTTGTGTGGCTTCTGAATATAGCTGCATGCGTGTAGCTGTAGTGACCACGTCTAACGAAGACGCTTGCGGACGTGTGATATGAGGCTGCTGGCGTTCAGTGGCAGCTACCGGCCCCTGCTGAAGATGGTCTTCGTG
>NW_021148906.1:0-5377 GCF_002837175.3 Physeter macrocephalus
AGTTCGGTAGAAAAGAACGACAGGTGCATCAGAAGTCCTCAGCTCACAAAGTTTTTAATATGGTGAGTGACTAGCTCTTGCAAGCAAAATTGATTAAGTCTGTTTTTAACGTTGGCATCGAAACGGTGTTTCCATCTTATGAAAAGTTCAAGTGACCTTCATGACCTACTACTAGATTCCGACTTTGAGGGGACCAGAATGTCAGTCTTTAATGCGTCTGCATCTATTGGCAAACTCTGGGCGGTGCAACCACATTTCCTGTCACTTCGACCCCGTGAGATCCGCTCTTCCAGCGTTTCACCACCCCGGCGCGCTGTCCGTGTTCGTTTCGTCTTTTGCTTCTTTATGTGCTGCTTCTTCATTCGCGTTCTTGAACGTTTTGTGGCCCTCCTCTGACGGCCGTCAGGACCCTCTGAGACCTGCTGGGAACCTGAGTGAACGGCGAACCTGTGGCGTTCTCGATGTGACTCAACTGGATAGTTGTGCGTTGCTGAGGCACCCATGAAAGGCCACACTGCTGGCACACGGTCACTTCTACAGGAAACCCCACTTTTTCGTGTGTCAGCGGGGACAAACACACTGGTTCCGAGAAGCGTCTTTCCGCAGAGGGAAAACAATTCGTAACCGGAGGAGGGAGGACCACATAGAGAAGTCGACACCTCCTGGTATATGGAGGACACCACGAAAAAAATAGGGATCCATCGTGCCAACAACAATATGGCCCCAGTGGACCGCGCGCATTGACCGTGGCCACTGTTCGTCTGAACGGTCGCCATCGGGATCGGGCTCTTCATCAGGGGCAGACTAGTGTGCGCGGCATGTGAGATGCAGGATTTCCCGAGCGCGTACAGCGCGTCCTGTGTTTCACCTAAGTAGTTCAATCCAGCCCGGATGTCACCCGCACGCATGGTCCTTCACGCATTCCGGTTAGGTGGCACCCGCTCGTCACCGTCCCCCTTCTAAGTGTACAAGGCTATTATCAAAGTAATCACGTGATACCAGAATCTCTTTCGAAGCGGCCGATCACGGCAGCTACGACCAGGGTTGGATTCTGCTTCTCTCCTATCCGCGATCAGGCATCCGACAGTGTCGAACCACAGCCGTGTCTCCTGAGTCTACGTCGTCGTGGATTCTCGGCAGTCAATTACTGGATAGTCCCACAACTTACATGGTGCTGCTATTCTAAACAACTTTCATAATCCCTTACTACGCGCCACGGAGTCGCAGTATTGGCAGAAGCCACCAGGAACTGGATCAGACATACTTTCGCGCTGCTGTGAGGGTGGGAGGAACGTTGTCAGAAGGTAGCGTCCGCTGCGTACTAGCAAGGTCACGTTGTTCCAAGGGACGAATTCAGTGCACGTAAACATGTGTCACCAGTTTGAAGCGAGGCTGCAGCGGGAGTGGAGGAAGACAGAGACAGACACTGATGAGCTCATCCTTTCGCTTAGTTTTCCGTGTGTCGTTCTCGTGTCACCTAGTGCAGGTGCAGATAGTCTTAAATGGTCATGATGGTCGAAACGCAGTAAATTGTACGACTGTACCAGTCCAAAGCGTCGGTGTCTCGTGGCCCATTTGTTAAATACATATCGTGCTCGAGAGCTAGGTGTTAGAATGCAGCTGTCCACGTTACACCATAGTGTATCGCTATCGATTCAAGTTGTCTAGTGCATCATTGTCCTTCACATTTTTGACAGACACGTACCGGTCACGTGGCAAGCAGCGTCTCTGGCGCGCACACTTGATAGAAGCAGGGATTTTGCTTTCATCACAAAATACAACAGGGATACCTTGGTACCATTTGAGCAATTAATCGCAGACCGTGAGGGAAGGTGGGTACAACGTGCGCTACTGCACTTGATCAACCTGTAGAGTGCACGTGTATGCCCCGCAGAGCATTTCGTACTCCACGAATTTCCACTACCTACGGCACCCACCAGACACAACAAGGAAGTGGTATTTTACTGGTGTATCTCACAAAATCAGCCGTGCGCTACAATGCGTTTTGTAGGGATATTCTAGAGGCCTTCGTTAAGGGCATGAAAATGCATTGCAGGGGCTCAACGGTGAGAACAGTGTGGCCACATTAGGCATCCCATGGTGAGCACTCCACAGCTGTGTGATTTTTTACAGTTGTTGGAGCCAACCTGCTCACGCCCTCGGAGCCGCAGATCGTGGCGTGACATGGGGCCGTCCCAGCTCAGGCTATATTAGGCACTCTGTGGTGGGGGCTACACAGCTGTGATATTTTTAGAGCTGCTGCAGTCAAGCTGCTCAAGACCTCCAATCCGTAGACGGTAGCGTGACACGGGATCGTCTTAAGCAATGCTTGATTGTTTTAACTTTTTACGGCGCACCGTTCAGCAACTGCGACGCCTCTTCTACGAGCAGCTGCACGGCAGAGGACTAAATGGCCTGTCGCGTACGGTTCTAAGGAGAACTTCCACCATACAGCGACGACACAGAATTTCTGCGACTAGGGCAAACCCTCAGCAACAACGCAGGTCTGTCTCAGCATTCTTAACCCCTTCGAAACTCTTTACGGAGGATGAAGGTCCGGTCCGTCTGTACTTCAGAGCACGCCGCACTTTTTCTGTATGGTAAAATGGAAAGCGCAGGCTACTCAAGGTGTTTCTGACGATTCCACCAACGTGACGTCGCTGTGGAGGCAGAATGGTCGTGACGTGGGCGGTCAGGGCGAGGGGTCGCCATCTGTCACAAGCGAGAACGTCCACATCGGATACAGACCCGAAAAAGCACTGGTACGTATGCAGCGAGCACCCACGGCTCTAAAGAGTACGTGCACGTGCTGGTGCATCATGACCGTTCAGAGCATATACTTGACGAAATACGAGCTCCCGGTCGTCATCGGTGAAGCCACGAGCAGCTGCACGGCAGAGGACTAAATGGCCTGTCGCGTACGGTTCTAAGGAGAACTTCCACCATACAGCGACGACACAGAATTTCTGCGACTAGGGCAAACCCTCAGCAACAACGCAGGTCTGTCTCAGCATTCTTAACCCCTTCGAAACTCTTTACGGAGGATGAAGGTCCGGTCCGTCTGTACTTCAGAGCACGCCGCACTTTTTCTGTATGGTAAAATGGAAAGCGCAGGCTACTCAAGGTGTTTCTGACGATTCCACCAACGTGACGTCGCTGTGGAGGCAGAATGGTCGTGACGTGGGCGGTCAGGGCGAGGGGTCGCCATCTGTCACAAGCGAGAACGTCCACATCGGATACAGACCCGAAAAAGCACTGGTACGTATGCAGCGAGCACCCACGGCTCTAAAGAGTACGTGCACGTGCTGGTGCATCATGACCGTTCAGAGCATATACTTGACGAAATACGAGCTCCCGGTTGTCATCGGTGAAGCCGAAATCGCCTCTGCCGGTTTCCTGCAATCCCACTGAACTGATAATGCCCGCCGCGGCATTACGTGACAGTTGTTTCCGTTGCACAGCTTACTGCACACGATACATACAAATGTGGTAATCGTCTACATGAAGGTGATGTATGGGAGGCCGGGCCAAGTCCTCCCGGACACCGAGAGGAAGAATCCACAACCCTGAGACCCAAGAGCAATAACGCAGGCGGCTAACACGAAGCGAAATTCTGCGCGTTTGTTGTCAAAGTAGTAGAAGCGGTGTTGCGGTATGCAGCGACTTGTCTACAATGTATCAAGTAGCCAGGATCACCCGGGCGACACGGGATGCAGATTGCGACGGGCAGCCGCCCAGGAATAGGCAGACGACACGGTGCTTAGGCTCCAGGAAATTGTATGCAGAAGCTCTCACAAAACCAGGTGGGGTAACCTGGTCCATTAACAAGCGTGTCGCATGCCTTGTCGCTTGCCGCGCGCGCAGTGGAACGAGCTTTTGATCGTTTGATAAGACACTCATCACGAGTGCTGTAATATGGACCTCAACTACAGCCGAATGACCTAAGGTAACCGCAGTTTACGTCGTCTCTTTGCCATGCGGCGTAGCCACAGGGTGCAGCGTATCGAAGTGTGAGGTGCAAAGCTCTCCACTTCATACGCTGTAGCTCACATATAGTGCGTACCACGGTTGCGCGGCGTATACAGAATCGCGGAGCACATAGTCGGATATCCAGCTGTAAGGGGTCGCGCTTCATTCAACGTTACCTCATGTAAACTATCCCTCAGTTGACCTATGCTAGAGGTCTCACCTTGTATTCCCGTAGCGGAACTGATTTGAAGTGTAGCCACGAGGTACTACAAGGCGACGACACAAAAGCATAGGCCTTTCTCTGTACAGTATGAACATATACACAAAATCCTTTTATAATTAGCAGATGGTAAGATCTCATTACAGGGCCAGTGGCCAAGGTGGTTTATCCGAATCCTCCTCAGTACCTTCATTGGAAAAATCCTGACGGATACTTGTAAGGCTTTTGGTAGGGCTGCATCGCATTTCTCAGCTAGGTAATTCGTCGAGTATATTCTGCATCACATGTCATGTTCTAGGTTTGCCTGTGAAGTTCTGCCCCGCGCGCGTAAACAGGGAACGTATAAACGCACAGCGTCCACTGTGTCTAATTGAAGGCATTCTCTCTTTGAGAGAGCGTAAAGTTGAACAAGGGCAAAGAAGTGGATGAGTTTACTGTTGCTGTGGGATACAGTGTGGATTCGTAAGATGCGTATGTGCTCCAATGCAATTGTAGCTTCGATCACAAAAGGTGCACCGCTTATGCGCGGCACTCTACGCCACCCGCGACATACTCTTTTTTGGTGAAGAGCATCACGTCTGCCACTGTAGGGTGCTACAGATGGCGGGGACGACACCAGCTATGACATATAGGTTGAAATGATCGATGAAGAGAGCGCGCCTGAACGTAGCTTCAAGTTGCATTGTTTGAGGAAGACTTACTGGGCCACACCTTTCGGCCGTTCGCGTACAGGGGACTAAGTTTAAGCATCCCCTAGCGCAGTGCAAGAATTGAGAAATGTGGAACGAGCTACTCCAGTACTACCCAACGAGCATCTACTAGAAAAACCCTTCAACGTTTAAAATTGGCGACGTCATAGCTGCGTAGGTCTGCAGGCTAAACGTCACTGTAATCCAGCACATGCAAATCCGGGTGAACTGCTCCCTGTTTCGTTCCATACAGGAACAGCTAAGATACAGCGGATGTGCTCTGGCTAAAGACTAGATATGCGGTTATGCACCCAATAGACTGCGTATGCAGTGCGGTCGCTGCACAGTTGATGTAAGTGCGCATTTCTGGTATATAGACGAACTTCGTGTACGTTGCAAGAAGATGTGATGCTCTGCAGACGTAAAAAGGAAGGCCATCATCAGTACTGAAGTCACTACAGCGGCGTACTAGTCGACAAGCAAGGCCGTTCTAGTTCTT
>NW_021148906.1:5502-8210 GCF_002837175.3 Physeter macrocephalus
AAGCCGTTCTAGTTCTTGGTGTATTAGTACACAAGCTTCTGTCTCTAGCGGCCCTTCTCCGGAGGCGACTATACCTCATGAAGAAGCCCTGACTTATAAACCCTACGCTATATCTTACACTCCCTCACTCCGCAGTGCGGCTCGGGGGACGCCGACTTAGGTACTGCGTACTTCCACTGGATAAAGCGTTCTACTTGAGAAGCTAAACGGTGATGGGATCTGTATCTGAAGACGGGTAGTGCTATGCTGGTATAACAGAAATTCCCCTGCCCAGAGTGCATGTTCCATTCGCAACGGGAGTGATTACCGGCAGGATACTGTGCAGATCCGGTGACGGCTTGTTTGACGTTTAACGTGCAGAGCTAGCTGCTGGAAGAATATCACCAAGAAGTATTTTGTCATTAAGGGACATCACTGTCAATGCTCCACTGTATCTTTTCAGCAGCTCTCTGAGACAAAGAAAAAGAGAAATAGATGCGCAGTGTTTCATCAGGCAATACAGCACGCAGTGATCTAATCCCCTGAATAATGACGCTAATATCGCTAGGAAGAGACGTTCCACTATAAGCCATACGCCTTCGTCAATATTAACAAAAGGGTAAACGTGAAGGCACTGCTTTCACAGCGCTCCTCAAAGAATCATGCGGAGTGGATGCAAAAGGTTTGTGCTGCAAGTGTGTTTGCTGGACGGCTCGCAGGTGGACAAGGATATTCTGGATTGAGGGAACGGCACACAGCTCGTGGTGACGTATGGAGCGGCGGCGACAAAGCACTGGCTGCATTGCCACATGCTTTGCTGCTGCACTTTGTGAACTAGTTCACGTGGTTCGTGGGGAAGGCAGTAATAGTCGTGGCGGAGGTGCTACTGTGAGACCTGTTCTCGTAGCTGACTGCCCTCTGCGCAGCGGGAGCAACAATACTGCCAAAGTGCAGTGCTGCATTGCTGATGTGCCCATCTGGCATGCATCTGGGTAGTGCGAAGCGCCATTTACCCGCTTCAAAACACACTAGCCTATCACTGAGTTTAAGTCCCGAACTATCCGCCTAGCTTGTTTCAGGTGAGCGCAATTGGCAGGTGCTTAATCACGGAAACCGTCAGCATCTTGGACCCGTTATGGGTGGCGGTGCCGAAGGGCAAAGACTGACACAGTCGGAGTAAAATCTCGTGTCCGTATCCGCGTACCCCTTTCTGAATTTCATATTTCGCACATTACAAGAGCTGCCAGTCTAATCTTTAAGCGTGTGCTCCACAGCCGACCACGCCTCCTACGTTGTCCAGGCAAACCAAAACAGAATCTGTGGTAGTAACACGTCAACAATCACAGCGGCAGTCTGCGCTTGAGGGCTGACGACGGCCTAAGAAGCACTGAAAAGTAGGTGGAGAATTGCACTGTTGAGGAGGGAGAAGGAAGCGCGACAAGTGAGGCTCCTTGAGGGCTAGAAGGGCCCCGGACCATTCGGGAAGAATGGCTGGTGGTGCGGTCAGTGTCTTGAAGAATTTAATACTGGAAGCATAGGCTACGGAGGTGGATGTGCTTTGTCTGCTCATGCTGCAGTGGACCCCGGCTTGGGTGCACCTAACGGAGGAGTCGGCTCTGTACTGTGTTTACTCGTGCTCTAATTGGCCGTCGTGTGCTCGACCAGAAAATCAGTGAAAAAATAAGGCGTTCCGGGGCCAACGCTTCTAACTGCGTGGGAGAACAGCGCGCGGATGCACTTGTTGAAACAGTGCTAGCTGTAGCTATATCTACAGCTTTCAAACTGGTACGAGCTTTCGGGAACAATCGACTTTTTTTACAGGAATCGAGCGGAAGACGTAACAACGGGTAACGTGAAAAAAGCTATCCGACGATTTTGGAAATGCTACAGACAGGAACCGGCGACGTCTCGCCTAGCCTGTCAGGGAAAGGCATTTGCGTGTAAAAACGAGTTCCGGTTTGCAGGTGGGTATCTAGTGTGAGTGTACGTACAGGAGACTTTCCAGCTGGTGGGCAGCCGACACGACAATGGAAAGGCGAGAAATCGCAGTTCACCATTGAAAACGGATACGTTTAGTGTACTGTCTGTCAGGACGGAAGACCGGAACTTGTCAGGTAAAGGGTCGCAGACCAGTCCCGGTGGCGAACGGTCAAGAGACTTTAATGGAGGCCTAATGATCCCAGGCAACAGCAAACCTAGGGGCGATGAAATAGAGAGGGCAATGCGTACCGAGTCTCTCCTTGGTGGCGTCAGGACGAAGGTGACATCGTGTTGTAGGGGGAGGCAACAGCACACAAAAGACGTTTACAGGTGTCTTTCCGCGGCAAGTGACCTGAATTTTGAGTGCAGTCTAGGCAGGGTCACCGCCTTACCCGCGTTGCCGGATTTGTGTAGGGAACCACATACGGAAGAAATTCCCCTTGATCGAACTAATGCAAACTGACGTTACGGTGTATTGCGTCACCTACATTGTAACATCCGAATCGAACAATAGTTTTCTTGCGAATGAGCTCCCGAGGCATTCTGTGGTGCTACACGAACGAAAGAAGCCATACAAAGTTAACAACTTGCTACGCTAGGCATACACTCGACAACTCTCTGGTTTGGTTTTAGTTGTCCCGCGCATCGGGCCTAGTGCTACTGCTGCCCTGATCGTGTGGTGGCAACCAACCCATACACAGGGAACACACAGTTCAGATTTGTGAAGAGCACAAAGAAGGGAGGACCAC
>NW_021148907.1:0-380 GCF_002837175.3 Physeter macrocephalus
AGGCTGTACGCTGCAGAGGAACACCTGCAGCAGCAGCAGCAAGAGCCAGTCCCCCCGCTGCAGCAGGATAGCCGCTGCAAGAGGATACGCCCTGCTGCCTGTGCTGCTGCCTGTGCTGCTGCCAGTGCAGCAGCACACCACGCTGCTGTGGGGGCTGTGCGAGGCACGGAGGCAGCACTGACAGCAGCTGTCGAGCAGCAGCAGAAGCAGCAGCAGGAGCTTTACGCAGCACCGCTTGAGGTTCTTGTGCTTCACTTCCGAAGGCGTCTGCTGCTGCTGCTGTATGAACAGCTGTGGCGAGGCCTGCTTCTTCGGCAGCAGCAGCAGCCACAGCCAGTGTGGGGCGGTTGCTGCCGTCTTGTCGAGGGTTCTTGCGCGCC
>NW_021148907.1:6670-8210 GCF_002837175.3 Physeter macrocephalus
TGCTGCGGGGCTGCTGGAGCTGTCGGCTGCTGATGCAGCAGCAGCCCCAGCCCCAGCAGCAGCAGCAGGAGGCGGCACTGCGTTGACATCAGTGTCAGCCATCGAAGCCGCAGCAGCAGCAGCAGTAGTACCCGAAGCGGCGAGAGTCATAGCAGCAGCAGCAGCAGCCAGCAAAGCGACGACAGCAATAAACCCAAGTGGAACCCCACAAAGTACTTCTACAGCAGCCCCAGCAGCACAGGGCATCTCAGCAGCAGCAGCATCAGGAGGCAGAGGCCTTGTCGGAAAGCCAGTAGAAGAAGCAGCAGCAGCAGAAAAGTTCTCCACAGCGGCAGCACCACTGCCAGTCGTTCTCAGAGGAGCGCGAGGAAGCGCATGCAGCATCGCATGCGCCGCAGCAGCAGAGTCCTCAGCAGCAGAGCATCGGCCAACGTCTCTTATTCCTTTTTTAGCTAACGATACATCAGACGCTCAGGAAATTCTTCGGGGAGCTGCCTTCTTAGGGGCGCATGCAGATCGTCATAGTGTACCGCAGCAAATATCTGAAGAGAAGCGCCGCAAAGAACAGCTGCGCTGCTGCTGCAGCTCTGCTTCTGCATCTTCTGAGGCGCCGTGGGATAAGCAGACAGAGATTTATACGCTTTACTCGCTGGTGCAACGGCTGCGAGTGGTAAAGCGCTAATGGGCTTTGGCTGCTATTTATCTGCTGCTGCCGTGTCTACTTCTGCGAGGACGAGACACTTCTGTTGCAGCAGCTGTTGTGATTGCAGCTATTGCTGCTGCTCGCTATAACTTACTATCACCTATATGGCATTGCTTGCTGTTGTAGCGTCATCCTCGCCCTACCTGTGGGAGGGCGTACGCGTATACGTGCGATACACCACGTATGTATGTATATACATATATATATATATTTTGCATCAATAATAATACTTATTTTGTACTACGAGGTACTGCGTAGATACACGCGAAATTTCGTCGTGGCTGTCTCTTCTTCTTGGGTTTTAGTTTTCCCCATTGAAGGACAGTTTCTTAGGCGGAAAAATCTCAGTGGAGTAAAAATGTTTACTGTACGTGAAGGGCTAAGTCATTCATCTGCAATTACATGCAGCAGCAGCAGCAGTACACACACGCACACATACTGGCTAGCTATCTACTGCCGCAGTTGATATATGTATAAATGTCTGTATCGGTAGAATGTACGTACAGAGGTAGTACGCCTATATATTTGCATGTGCTCATATAAAGACGTGTAAACGTATCTGTACGTATGCGTAGAAGCATAAAAATACGTGCACACACGCTTTTGCAAAATTACACATACACGTGCAGATATATTTTGAAGACCTGTGCACACACGCAGAGACTCTCAGAGGGGGGCAGCATGGCCGATGCAGGCACGTACACAAAGGTGTTTATACACACCTACACACGTAGCCGAAGTGTTATCAGCTTACTTGCCACAAATCAGGTTCATCAGCTTACTTACCACATATCAGTGGTATTAGCTTACTTACAACATATCAGTGTTATCAGCTTC
>NW_021148911.1:0-8207 GCF_002837175.3 Physeter macrocephalus
TATCCCACCCCTCTAGGTGGTCACAAAGCACCGAGCTGATCTCCCTGTATATTACTTCATCTTGTTTGAAAATTGGAGACCTTAAATTAAAGTTTCCTTATTCAGTTAAGGAAGTATGAAGATTATTGGGCTGATAGCCTATGGAGATATGTTGAAAGTGAGAAAACCCAAATTCTGAAGTAAGTAGTCAGCAGTGGTGAGGGAAACATTAACAGTTACTTCAAAGAATAGAGCAGATTGATTTGGATATGTTCGGGGACATAATTAAGCTCATTACAGACTCTGTATAGTAATAGCCTGATGAGACAGGATTAATCTGTGAGGTAGGGTTTATAGTAAGTTTCATTCTATGCAAATTAAGCATCAGTATTCTTGTTTGATCTTTGTAACGCCATTGTATAGGTGTCCACAAGGATAGGACTGGTTAAGAAGGACAGGGAAAGAGAGACAGGACTTCTGAAATGGTGGAGTAAGGACCTCCACAAATTTGGATGAACCTTGAAAACATAATGCTGAGTGAAAGGAGCCAGTCATAGAAGACCACATACTGTATGATTCAATTTCTGTGAAATACCCAGGATATGAAAATCTACAGAGACAGAAAGTAGACTACTAATCACCTCAGATTTGTTCTAATAAATAAATGGTTGCCTAGGTTTAGAGCAGGGCATGGGGGAGAGTGGGGAGTAACTTCCTACGTGTAGGATTTCCTTTTGGGGGTGATGAAAATTTTCTAAACTTAGATTGTGGTGATAGTTTCATAACTTGTACATATAGTAAAAACTACTGAATTGTACCTGTTGGGTGAATGGCATGTGAATTAAATATCAATAAAGCGTTTTTTTAAAAAAGAGGGAACAGAATAAGAATTTAGAAGAGCAGGAATGAATAAGCTGATATCATAGGTCTTGAGCAAGTACCTAACTATTCTGGACCTTATTTTCTTCATCTATAAAACATGAGAGTAGTAATAATATCAAAATCAGAGCATTATTCTGATAATTAAATGAGGTATCTTTAAAGCACTTAACTCAGTAATTGACACAGTAGTTTTATAGGTCATCAAGAAAGAGGTCAAATTCCAAGTGACCAGTTGCTAAGGTGGAGAAAATGTAGTTACGGAACATTCAAGTGGACAATCAGGATCAGGGGTCCAGGAAGTCAGAGTCAGCAGAAACAACACACATGTAGGGCTGGTACCCAATAATCCCTAGAATAAGTGTCCTTTGTTTTATCTTGTTTTTATACTGATTTCTGGATTGGATAACCTGGAAGGGACCATGAGATAGTGATTTCAACTAGATGGAGGCAAGGGCCTACAGGTGAGTTTGCCTTTATGTGACAACTGGGGCAAAGATACTAGGGTTTTCTTACACAAAAGTTCTGGTCTTTCTAGCTAATTCTCCTGTCACATGGAAAAATGCAGCATCTGCCATATATCTTCCCTTTGTATTATCACCAAGTTAAGAAGCTCTGCATTTTCATGAAATGGAGTGAGAAAGGTATGATCACTGAGCTGAGAGTTGGCTTGGAACCATGTTTTCCCATGTGTGCTGGTGAGGAAATCAATCCTCATCTATTAGTCATCCCTTTGCTTCTCCTAGAAATGGCAAGTATTGGGCCATCTTACCCATTCTTGGAACCATCTGATCTACCTATTTGGCTTTCTAATCACAACTGCGTACTTGGTCAGCTTCTGTTAGGTGGTCTGGGGGAACTGCAACACTGTTGAATGCTTGTCCTTGAGCGCTTGTCTGAAGCCAACGTAGCTCTTTCTCTTTTGCCAGTTAACTTAATGAGGTTCTTCGGGATGGCTCCACTGAGGTTTGGTAAAAGTGAGAAGGAATGTTGAAACTAATTAAAGTTCAGTCTTGGAAGAAGAAGCACAACTGGTGGATTGAGTGTTACCACCAGAGACAGCAGTAGCTCAGAACCTTGGCCATGAAGGATCATAATACAGCTGGTGGGGAAACAGGAGGCAGGTGGAGTCCTGGAGCTTTGCAACTGGAGGCAAGAAGCCTGCTAGCTAGACAAATTTTATAAATCACTTTCACCTCACTCATGGTGCTTATGGAAAGGTTGACCTCTAGGTTATAAAAGTTATGCAATGTGCAATTCATGCTGCCTCTCTTCATCTTTGTTGGGATAAAATGAGTGAGGAGTTTTGGGATTTTCGAGAAGTTATAGACATGTTAATCATTTTCATAGGATTACAGAAATCTGTCAGTCTTCTTGACTGATTAATAAGTACTATTCCTGAGATGTTGTATGAAAGTTTTGCAATTTTATATGGCAGTTTTGATGATGAAATCTTGGCTGCTTAGAATGTCTTGGAGGCATTCCTCCAGTGAACTGCTTCGAAGCAGGAAGTTCTTCAGAGTTCTATGAAAGGAAATCAGTCCTTGGGAAGATCAAGGAGGTGCTCTGTGTGGCACTAAAGCAGATTTGGTAAGACATGGAAGTAGGGAGAAGAGAAAGACATTCTAGAAGCTGATGTCAAATTTCAACCTAGGGATTGATTTGGTCTCAGTGGAAGGCGATGAGTATGACACTTATAAATGCTGCTGGGAATATTTCAGTTGAGGTGACACACTTTGGTAATGGATTACTTTAAGCAGTTGAATGTCTTGGAGGTAGTGGATAGTCATTTTTCTTCTCTCACTTCAGGGAGACCAGGTGGCTAAATAGAAGAAGAAACAGTGCAAGTACCCCTTATTCCCTGACCTAGCTTCTCTGGTAAATTCCTATTGCCCCTGGGTCTTTACCCAGTGATTCATTCATAATACTTGTTGTGTGTTTAGTGGGGCACTAGTCAAGGCTATTTAGAGAAATGTGAAATCTGAGCAGAAAGAATTACAGCTGAATATCTTGCTTATAGTAAATGCTGCTTGTGGTGTCTCAGAGGGAGAAAGCTAAATAATGACAAAAATCATTTAGCCTTCACACAACCCGAGAGGTATCATTATTATCTCCATTATACAGATGAGGAAACCATGGCTCAGTGAAATTCGATAACTTGCCCCAATTCACACACTGTATAAGTGATAGAGCCAAGATTGGAAGCCAGGTCAGTCAGATTCTGGAGCCTGCATCTCTAACCACAAAACAGTGCTTCTTCTTTGCATGGGGAGGTGACTTTCCCTGAAGCAAACAGGGTTTACCAAACAGTTTACTTATATGAAATATAGTTCACTTATATAAAGAGCCCATTTTCAATTACTGGTAATCATAACAAAATGGGTTTTGAGTTGTGTTTTCTGGTTAACTGAGAATATTCATGAATATCTGTTCCACTCCTTGTTCACACGGTGGTGGTTGCAGGATCACCAACAACAAAAGAAGGCAAGCCTCAATACACAAGCACTTTTCAAGTCTCACAATTGGTATTGTCACATTGCCTAAAACAAGTCATATGTCTGGGCCCAGACTCAAAGTGTGGAGAAATAGTCTACCGTTTGTTGGTAGGGGTGGCAAAGTTGCAAAGGGGTGTACATCCAGGGATCTGTGGACAAATTGGGAGCCAGTACTAAAACAGTCTACCATGCTTTCTATTTCATGTCTCACTTGTTGAACCTTCTCCCTTTGCCATATAGATTTGCTTTCTCTTCCCAGGACATGCCAGGCTGTTTCATGCTTCTGTGCCTTTGCTTGTGCTGTTCTCTCTAGTTTAACAACACCCTGCTACCCATGTCCCCTCACTGCATCACCATCTGGTTGGTTAATACCTATTTATTCCTTAAAGGTCACCTCCTGCTTCCTCAATCTCCACTGTACCCTGTGCAGACATCCATCAATGCACTCTATTGTATTCATCTGTTTACATATTTATCTCCTCTTGCCAGGCTTTAATCTCCTTGAGGGCAAGGACTACATTTGATTTTGTGTACTCTGCACTTGGCAGTGTACTTGCTACATAGCAGGAGCTTAATATATATATTCCTAATGAAAGAATAAGTGATGTGCTTCCCAATATTTTGGTAGCTGTGGTGCTGCCTGTTTTTTTGACCCTGCAAACTAATATTTTAGTTGAAGTTGTAACCACGTGTCCAGTTGCCTCAATGGTGCTATAAGGCTTTCAAAATTCAGGGTGGATTTTCTATTGAGACTTGCAAGACCATCTTGAGACATGGGAGATACTGTGGGATGTTATCAAGACCAGGATTGGGGAGCACATGCTTTAATGGGCACTAGCCAAAGCCTTGCTAAGAAGAGGGGCTCACATCTCACATTTGATGTGAAAATACAGTCTCAGGTATAAAGTGCTAAGCGGGTAGCAGAGGGGGAGGTAAGAGTGTTGCCTAGCAATTGAACATATGTACCGTATACGATATTTGTGTTTCTGGATGACAGAGGTTGGAGAGAGAGTTAACATGCTGAGGAAATACGGTGACAGCCATTTGTACCCAGAGATTAAAAAAATGAAATGTGGCTCATGATGTACAGGATGTGCTGAGAATGACTGAAAGTCTGTGAACTTGTATGTTTCCATGTTTGTCAGGAGGTATTTTTCTCCTTCCTTCAGATGCCAGGCTTTTCATAAAGAGTCTTTATTCTTCCCCCCCTTTCAAAAAACAAACAAACAAAAAAACCACCCAGCTTTTAATAGCCTTTGCTGAGAGAGAACTGAACACATTCTGACGTGTTAGATATCCATTTCGCCTAGGCTGGCAGAGGCTTTCACTTTGGAGGCTACCATGATGGACTATGCGAGCTTTGGCTGTCCGGGGATTTCAATGGTTCCAGCTCACGTTTTCCACCAATGCCGTCATCTTAAAAAAAGAAGCAGTGGCCCCAATGAGGTTTTCTGGCCTTGCTCTTCACTTCTGCAAGCTTCATCATCTTTTCTCCCCTTTACCTCCTGCAAAATTGTTCACATCATCTAACTCTCCTTCTGGTTGGATGGAGGCACTGCCTTTTCCCTCCAATGTTAGATGTGTCTACAGGGAAATGTTCAGGCCTTTAAAAAGAGCTAGATACTGGAAGAAAGGTAGAACTTGGAGAAAAAGATTAAAACCAAATGCTATATATGCTTCTTTTTCAACACATGACCTTGAAAGCTCATAGAAATCCTTGTCACAAGTTAAAATTGACAAGGGCTTTGAGGATTTGAGGACCTGATGTCAATGGGTCACATTAGCCTATATTAGATCTTTCATTTACTACTTGAAATTTTTGCAAAGTGCAAGGCCTTTGCAATGCCATAAATGCATAAGGACTGGCTCCATCTTTCTCCTTGTCTTCCAGTCAGCTTTGCAAGGTAACCACCACCAAACCAACACCTACCACTGCCTTCAAGATTTGGAAAGTGCTTCTTAAAATCTTATGAGCCGGAGCTGCCCCATGAACACATTAATGGGACTCAAAATAGTTTATCAGCACAAGCTTGGGAGATGAGTTGGATGATGAAGGGAAAGACAGGTGGATAGAGGGGTCGTAGAGTGATGGGGGTAACTGACTTGCTCTAAAAGGTTGGTGGATGAAGATAATTAGGAAAAGACTGGATTTGACAGGAATGCATGAGTTCCTGAGGGGAAGAGAAAGAATTTTTATAAGGATCTTATAATACGCTGTTATTAGTTTTGTAAGTATCATTCTAGAGTTTTACTTTACATACACAAGCAAATATAAATATATGATTATCTCCACCTTTTTTTACACAAATAGTAGTATAGTATACACATCATTCTGCACTTCGCTTTTTTCACTTAACAAGGTATCTTGGAAATATTTTGATGTCAGTATAGAGAGGACTTCACCATTCTTTTTTTATAGCTGCATAGTATTGTATTTAATTAGTATGCCCTACTTTTTTTCTGACTAAATCCTTATTGATGGAATTGTGTTTTTTCTAATCCTTTGCTTTCTTGTGTTAGTAAGTATATCTGTAGGATAAACCATTAAAAATAGAATAGCTGATCAAAGGGTAAATGCATTTGTAATAAATTTGTTATATATGTTGTCAAATTGCCCTCCATAGAAGTGTACCAATTACACTCCTACCAGCAGTGTATGAGAATGCCTTTCCCCATAGTCTCACCACATAGCAAGTTATCCGATTTTTTATTTTTGCCGATCTGATAGATTAAAAAGTATATTTAAGTTTTATTTTGCAATTATTTTTATTACTAGTGAGGTTGTACATATTTCCATATGATTAAGAGCCATTTGAATGTCTTTTTCAGTGGATTGTTGCATTCCTTGACCATTTTTTTTCTGTTGGGTTGTTGGGCTTTTAGCATAGTGTACTAATCTTCAGAATTTGAATCTATTAAGAAGCCTTTCCCTGATGATGTACAAAATGAGATGCAGAACCCCGTTACATTCAGTGTAAGGTACTGGGCTTCATACTGTTAGAAGTAGAGCTGAGTTGAGGTGAGAAGAGCATGGCGGAGAGGTTGCTCTCCATGAACACAGCCTCCAAGAGGGGCCTTTTAAACACATATTGTAAAGGTTTTATGCTGATATGATGAAAATACATCAGAGGAAGCAGTGTGAAAATGAGACACATAGGGAAGGTAGCCAAGGATAGCATATGTCCTACCAACTAATAGTCCAGGCCAACATAGCTCCACTCTGGCTCAATCCCCGCCCCTAGTTGGAAACTGGCTATACCTCTCTTTACTGACTGCTGATGACTAGTTCTGTTTGGGTGGGTTTCTACGAGTAGTGGCAGGCAGAGCTCACTCTGTGAACACTTAATTTTCTTAAATTTTTTCAATTTTAATAATATATTTTATTTAACTCAGTATCTCTAAAATATTATCATTTCAACATGTAATTAATATAAAAATTAGTGATATCTTTTATGTTCTTGTATTTCATATTAAGAGTTTAAAATCCAATGTGTATTTTACAATTACAGCATATTTCGTTTTAGACTAGCCACATTTCAACGGCTAAATAGCCACATGACCTAGTGGCTACCATATTGAACAGCACAGTTATAGATGGTGGAGACCTATTGAGGCATTTAAAAAAATAACTGTACTTTTAATACATTTTACTTTGAAATAATTTTAGTTTTACAGAGAGTTCTCATATGCCCTTTATTCAATTTTCCCTAATGTCAATGTTTTTATTTTTCCTATTTTACAACTCTTTGTCACTTTTTCTACTTTTTGAGAGATTTCCTCCATTTTATCTTTAAAATCTTCTCATGTATATTTTATTTCATATTTTTAATTTCTAAGAGCTCGTTCTTGTTCTCTTGTTGCTTTTTATAGCATGCTGTTCTTGCTTCATGGATGCAATACCTTTTATCTCTCTGGGGATAATAATCATAGTCTTTATGTACTATTCCCTGCATTGTTTCTATTGCCTATTTTTTAACTCTTTTCTGTTAGTGGCTTTCTTAAAATGTTTGGTGATTCCTGGCTGTCATTTTATGTTTAAGTATGAGGCATTATTAAATATCAAAGGACGTGAATGTACATGCATCTATGGGCAGGACTTGCCAACTAGTAAAAATCACACTGGATAATAATGTGAGGACACAACTTTTTAATTGGGGATCCCCTATTAATATCTGTAGACCTTTTGTCACAGGCTGTTCAGTATCCCTGTAGAGGTACTCTTCAGTTTCCTGCCTGAGCAATATAATCATGTCCATTGTGGGAGATGCATGAGGGAAAAGAGCTGAGGGTTTTAGTATTCAGCATGAGGACATTCATTTAATGCCTTTCATTTCAATAAGATCCTTCATTTGCATCTTCAGCTGTTCCTGGTGTCCCCAGGTTCAGATCCTGTCTGGTTTAACCTTACTAGAAATTGATCTGGGTGGAGTAGGAAGTAGTTGTCTGTTATCAGCTTCATTCTATACCCCTTCTTTCAGTAATATCTTGTATCTCTAATTCTTGAGGATTTTAAGGCCCAGATACACTTGCTTCTTGATGACTACTCTTACTACAGGTTTAGATTCCAAATTTACCTGATCTGCTAAGTCACCTATTACTTAGTCTTTGGCTTTCCACTTTTCTAAGATACTTACTTCTCTTGTTTGCTGTTTTCTCCCCTTCTGTTCTCTTTGTACTTACAGGTTTATCTCTTTTTATTTATTTATTGTCATTTTAGTGGGGTTTCAGGAGAAAGTGGAGATAAACATGTATGTTTAGTTATCCATGCTTAGACAGAAGTTTGAGCATTTGATTTTAAGAATTACTTCTGGGCTTCCCTGGTGGCACAGTGGTTGAGAATCCGCCTGCCAATGC
>NW_021148914.1:0-256 GCF_002837175.3 Physeter macrocephalus
TGATCGCTGAGACCGCGCATGCAGGGCCGCGGTGTGACTCGCCTTTCTGCTTCCGCCTGATGCTGCTGCTGCATGCAGGTCGTGCTGGGCATGCGCCTTCCACTGTCACTGAGTCAATGTCAATTCTCTCCGTCTCCTCGCGTGCTTCTGCTGCTGTGGGCACCTCCCACCTGCCACTGGTCTGCTGCTGCTCTCCCGGCCGCATGCCCAGTGGGGGAGGAAGCTGCGGCAAGTCGCGCATGCGAAGGAGCTCCAC
>NW_021148914.1:7657-8203 GCF_002837175.3 Physeter macrocephalus
GGGTGTTGTGATGAAGATCAGGAGACAATTCTGCGAGAATAAAAGTGTGAGGGGGAGGAGGCACTTTTCTTTTTTCACGCGCTTGCCCAACAACAGAGCGGTAGGAGTGCAAGATCTCCTCCACACACCACACATACACTACGACGCAGTGAGGAGTGAGTGAGTGCGACGTGATGGCGCCTAACTCAGCAGCGCATCCCGGGATCGATATTTTGGGGTAGTAGCGGCGTTTTATACCACGCGGCAACAAGCAGCGCAAATCAAAAATACTACACTCCTCTTCCTCCTCCTCCGGCAGTGTTACTGGAAGGGTAGCTCTGCTTGGGGTTGCGGGGAGCAGTCGTAGTAATAGTAGCACATATACAGATTGCGGCCTGGCAGCACACAGGGGAAGAGAGTGGGAGGAAAACACGGCCAAGAGTGTTGGGTAACAACAACCCACACCTCGATAGAATGCAAAGCAGAGGGGCAAGAGAAGAAGAATACTCTATCTTGGCATTACTGACTGAACCAGTCCCGCGATCCCTCCTCCGCACACATGGGAAA
>NW_021148917.1:0-1268 GCF_002837175.3 Physeter macrocephalus
CTCAGACACCAGGCAAATCTTCGGCCTCAAATTGATTAGCGACGGCACACACTCTCCGGCCCGGTGTTGAAGTAAATGGTCGAACATGTACCACCTGTGCAATCCCCTGGGTTGATGTTGACATGGGAGATCAGTACCTCATACGTAGCGGCCGGTGAGGGCAGCTTGACGTGCGAAGATGGGTACAAAGGTATCGCAACATGCTAATTCCTTCTCATATCCACAGGTATTTTGGGTCAAAGTGAGCGTCGCCGCAAGTTCTTGCTTGACACGTGACTCCTGCGGAGGTAGCGTCGCCATTAACGTCAGCCCGCTTTCCCCGGCGTTCATCGTCCAGCAACCACAAGTGGACAAGCGGAGTCCCCCATAAAGTCGACGCATGAAAAGGTATAGAAAAGGTAATACTTCGTGCTGCCCCATATAAAAGCAGATATCGCCCAAGGAGCCAACATTTGATATCTAGGCACAGCACGGCCATACCAGACTGACTCCTTCGTGAAGCCACGGGACCGTGGCGAATTCCATGAAACTTGAAGGTGAGGGGAAACACGACAAGAATAACTAACTGGGAGACCCTCTCCTACAAATAGGTGCGACGCTCAGTGAAAGTATGGCGTTTAGAATAATTGCTGCGAAGTCCTAAAAACAAGTAACGGAATCAGTATTCCAGCGTGTACGTACTACAGTGTGAAATTCACTGCAAGAGGTTCTCGTAGAAGGTCGCTGCAGCACAGGAGCTGCGCACTGCACATGATAACAAAGCCGACGCAGCCCACCCCGCCCCGCACAGTTCTTCGTGGACGGCACAGAGCAGCACGAGTGAACAAGTGTATTTGTGCTTCCCCGCACCGCGACCACCGCCGCAAAAATGGCAAGCAGCCCATCTGGATATCAACAGTTCCTGGTGCCAGGCACCGTGGTCGAAGTGGACGCGACTCCGAAAGGCTACGACACTAATGGGGCGTCCACGCTCCCATACGTATTTCAAGCCGCGGGCAGCGCCGTACGTATAACAATTGAGCACCGCGGTAGCGAAGCACCTATTATATACAGCTGCACTGGCGGTCGTGATCTCGAAGGTGTCAAAGCGACAGAAGCGCCAGAGACCACCCAGGCGGCGGGCACCACCAGTGAGCCGAAATAAGGCGGTTTCAGAAAAGAACCCTCAGAGGACTGCCAATGCCCACACGAAGGCACAATAGTCACCTCCGGACAAAGCAACAGGTCTACGGGATTGCAAGATCGGTAAACGGCCGTACGGTTAACCG
>NW_021148917.1:7760-8198 GCF_002837175.3 Physeter macrocephalus
AGTAGTAGGGAAGAAGACTGCAGCAGCCGTGCCCCACACCACCCGTGGGACGAAGAATGACCAGAGAATGAAGAAGAAGAAGAAAAAGAAGAAGAAGAAAAGGAAGACGATGAAGAAGATGAAGAAGAAGAAGAGGAGCAGGCAGGAGGATGAGAAGGAGAAAAGAAAGAAGGCCACTGAGAAGAAAAAGAAGAAGAAGCCGCAGCAGGGAGGGACCCCCGGAGGTACGAAGTTCCATTGCCACTGTATTGGTGAGTATGAACAGCAGTGACGCCGCATGAGGCCCTCCTTCTTCGCGCATGCGCGACTAGAGAAGAACCATTATTTATGCTGCTGCTGCTGCATGCAGAGGGCTGCCGCTGCAGCGTCTCAGGTTTCCCCACAGTAGTAGTAGCAGCAGCAGTAGCAGTCGTCAGAGAGTGAGAGAAGAGCTTGTGA
>NW_021148918.1:0-281 GCF_002837175.3 Physeter macrocephalus
TAATAGAAAGGCTGGGACCAAACCTTTATGTTAGTGGGACTAGTAGGTCCATCTAGGCATTTTCAGTGTCTTTATGAAAAGTTTAAGCTACATCAACCTGTTTATATATGAAGAATGTTCGTACAATTGTATCACGGGCCTTGTGTTAGATTTAGTATTTATCGAAAAAATGCCTTGTAAATCTAGGGAGCAAGCTGTCAAGGGAGGTGGTGAATATCTAAGAAGGCGATTGGTATTGAATGAGGGGGGGAGAGAAAGCTCCCTACAAGACACAGTTTTTC
>NW_021148918.1:3149-4555 GCF_002837175.3 Physeter macrocephalus
GGTTGATTTCAAACGCAAGGATGAAGCCTAGGGCCGTCATTGTAAGAGCGGTTAGTTTTAGGTGTAGGGGTATAGTTATTAGGGGAGTGGTTATGGGGGGAATGCTGTTGGATAGAATGAAGCCGGCGAAGACACTTCCGATTAGTAGGCGTTTGATAGGGTTAATTTAGTGAGGGTTTGTTTTCATTAATAGTAATGTAGGGAGGGAATCGGGGTTGTCCTAGTAGTGTGAAGAAGATGATGCGAGTGCTGTAAACGGCTGTGAGGGAGGTAGCGGTTAATGTTAGTAACAGGGCTCAGGCGTTGGTATAAGACGAAGTGGCGGCTTCGATGATGGGATCTTTGGAGTAAAATCCGGTGAGAAATGGTATTCCTGTTAGTGCGAGGCAGCCAATGATGAGGGCGGTTGTAGTGAAAGGGAGGGCTTTGAACAGTCCTCCCATCTTTCGAATATCTTGTTCGTTATTTAGGTTGTGGATAATGGACCGGAACACAGAGATAGCATGGCTTTGAAGAAGGCATGTGTGCAGATATGTAGGAACGCTAGGTAAGGTTGGTTGAGGCCCATTGTTACTATTATTAGGCCTAGTTGGCTGGAGGTGGAGAAAGTGATGATTTTTTTGATGTCGTTTTGGGTGTGGGCACAAATGGCTGTAAATAGGGTGGTGAGAGCGCCTAAGGATAGGGCTATTGTTTGGGTGAGTTTACTGTTTTCTATTAGAGGGTGGAAGCGGATAATAAGAAAATACCTGCTACAACTATTGTGCTCGAGTGGAGTAAGGCTGAAACTGGGGTGGGGCCTTCTATTGCTGAGGGGAGTCAGGGGTGAAGTCCAAATTGCGCTGATTTCCCAGCTGCGGCTGGTACTAGTCCCATGAGGGGGAGGTTTGGGGAGTTTTGGTTGAGTGCAAAGATTTGTTGTAGATCTCATGTGTTTATGTTGGAGAGGAATCATGCTATTGATGCAAGGAAACCGATGTCTCCGATACGGTTGTATAGGATTGCTTGGAGGGCGGCTGTGTTTGCATCTGTTCGTCCGAATCATCAGCCGATAAGTAGGAAAGACATAATTCCTAGCCCCTCTCATCCGATGGAGAGTTGGAAAAGATTGTTGGCGGTAACAAGAATTAGTATGGTGATAAGGAAGAGGAGTAAGTATTTAAAGAATTGGTTGATGTGGGGGTCGGAGTGCATATATCATATTGCGAATTCTATGATGGACCATGTGATGAATAGTGCTACGGGCATAAACATGAGTGAAAAGTAGTCTATCTTGAAACTGAGTGTTAGTTTGAGGGTTTGGATAGTAATTCAGTGTCAGTTTGAAGTAAGTGTTTCTTGGTTTGTGTGAAGATATATTGTTATTGGGACTAGGCTGGTGATGAAAGCGCAGAGAACGATGTTTT
>NW_021148918.1:5484-6626 GCF_002837175.3 Physeter macrocephalus
TAATAAGGGGAGAGATCCGAGCAGTGTATAGAATAGGAAGTAGAGTCCTGCATTAAGTCGTTCTGTTTGGTTGCCTCAGCGGGTGATGATAATAAGGGTTGGGACTAGTGTAGCTTCGAATATGATGTGGAATAGGATTAATTCTGTAGCGGTGAATGTTCTGATGAGGAATGTTTGTAGTATAATTAGTATTGTGATGTAGAGATTTTTTCGGATAAGTGGTTCTCTGAGAAGGTGCGATTGGCTTGCTATTAATATTAGTGGGAGGAGTCATGTCGTTAGGCTTAGAAGTGGTGTGGAACGGGAGTCGGAGAAGAATGTTAAGGAGTAATTGAGACTTGTCGTTGAGTTGGTTGAGGAGTAGGCTTGTAAAGCTGATTAGTAGGCTGTGGGCTGTGGAATTGACTCAGATTAAGTTGTTTTTTGATAATCAGGTCAGTGGTATTAGTATGATAGTGGGAATAATAAATTTTAACATTGGAGGAGGTTGAGGCTTTGAACATAGTCGGTGCCATATGTGTTGGAGATTATGACTAGCAGGGCCAGCCCGATGGCTGCTTCGCAGGCTGCGAAAACTAGGAGGATGATTGGGACTATGCTGGCTAAGGTGAAGTGCGAGTTTAGAACTGTGAGGGCTGTAAAACTGAATAGTGATAGTATCGTGCCTTCTAGGCAGAGTAGTGCGGATATTAGGTGGGATCGGTATATTAGTAGGCCTACGAGGGACATGGTGAAGGCTATTATGATGTTTATGTGGACTAGGAACACTTGGTATTTGTGGGTGAAGTGCGAGTTCAGAACTGTGAGGGCTGTAAAAATGAATAGTGATAGTATCATGCCTTCTTGGCAGAGTCGTGCGGATATTAGGTGGGATCGGTATATTATTAGGCCTACGAGGGACAGGGTGAAGGTTATTATGATGTTTATGTGGACTAGGGACACTTGGTATTTGTGAGTTTGATCACAGTCTAGTGAGTCGAAATCACTTGTTTTATTTTAAACTAAATACCATATTCGGCTCATTCTACGCCCTCTTGGGTTCATTCGTAGGCTAGGCTGGCCGCTAGCAGGGAGATTAGGAGTAGGGCCATGGTAAGTATTGTTTTTAGATTGTTTGGATTGCTCAGGGAAGAGGAAGTAGG
>NW_021148918.1:7220-8198 GCF_002837175.3 Physeter macrocephalus
TAGAGAAATAGTCACACGACGTCTACGAAGTGTCAGTATCAGGCTGCGGCTTCGAAGCCGAAGTGGTGGTTTGACGTAAAGTAGAATTTTATTTGGCGTAGAAAGCAGACAATAAGGAAAGTAGATCCAATGATAACGTGCAATCCGTGGAAACCTGTGGCTGCAAAGAAGGTGGAACCATAGATTCCGTCTGAGATCGTAAGTGGGGCTTCGTAATACTCTGATGCTTGTAGTAAGGTGAAGTAAAGGCCGAGTGTAATCGTGATGAAGAGGGCTTGAAGCATGTGCTTGCGGTTTCCTTGTATGAGACTGTGGTGGGCTCAGGTGATGGATACGCCTGAGGCTAGTAACACGGTGGTGTTGGGGTGTGGGACTTCGAAGGGGTTTCGGGGATGGATGCCTGTTGGTGGTCAGCACCCGCCTAGCTCGGGAGTAGGGGCGAGGCTTGAGTGGTAAAAGGCTCAGAAAAAGCCTGTGAAAAATAGAACTTCTGATAAGAGAAATAGGATTATTCCATATCGGAGTCCCTTTTGGACGGTTGGTGTGTGGTGGCCTTGGAAGGTGCTCTCTCGGAGAATGTCTCGTCACCATTGGTATATTGTCAGGGCGTTTGTTAGTAAGCTTAAAGTTAGTAGGATGGCTGAGTTGAAGTGAAATCATATGATTAGGCCCGATGTTATGAGAAGTGCTGAGAGAGCTCCTGTGAGGGGTCAAGGGCTTGGGTTTACTATGTGGTATGAGTGAGTTTGGTGGGTCATTATGTGTTATCATGCAAATATAGGCTTACTAGGAGGGTAAATACATAGGCTTGGATCAAAGCGACAGCGAATTCAAGGATGGTTAGTAGGGTGAGAATAGTGAATGTGATGAGAGCTGTAAATAGGCTGGTGCTTGTTAATGCAAGGGTAGTTATTCCGATCAGGTGCCTTAATAGGTGACCTGCTGTGATGTTAGCAGTTAATCGTACGGCTAGTGCTA
>NW_021148919.1:0-1248 GCF_002837175.3 Physeter macrocephalus
TTTTCTGTGGAACTGTGGAACTTCTTCCCGTTTTTGTGGGAAGACAGAAACGTGACCACTCGCAGGTGCATGCGAAGTCCGAGACATGTACACTTGCGTGTGTATACACCCGTCCATGCAAACGTGTATAACGTCTCGTTTCGCGGGAGAGACATGAAAAGGAGGAAAACGAAAAAAGGGGGAAAAGCAGAATTCCAAGGCGGCCTGGTGCAGGTAGTCGCCTGCATTCCCGCCTTTACAAAAACGGACAAGACTTCTACGGGCTCTTGAAACACTGTAAATGCATACATAGGGGGATGTATGTATAACTACATATATATATATATATATATATATATATATATATATTACACATGCCTTCTGTTAACCTCAAAAACGAAAATATACGTGCACTGACACTATTGTGTTGCAGTCCCATGCAATATACCTATATATATCTATATACTAATACAAGTATATACATTTATACATGAACGTGTATACATGTGAAAACCGATATTTGTCTACACTTCCTTATTTGTACATAGGCACGTAGGTGTGTACCAATAGGTAGGTGTGTATGTAATGGTGTGCGTGTATATGCGAATATCCCCCTATATCTGTATATATAAGCATAATACCCGCAAAGGCGTGCAAAAGCGATCGTAATATATGTGGCACTGCGGGCGATTCTGTGGCTGCAGGCGGGAAGGGGGTCTCTGACCTCATGCCTAAGAGCCCCTTTAAAGTTTCATTCTCCCATTTCATACCATTCGTCCAAGCGAAGAAACGTGGGGCACTGTGGCAGCAGAGTGGTGAGCTGCCTAGTGGCATGGACTGCCTAGTCTAATAATTAAAAACTCTGTCTTCGCGCTGGCCTATGCATCCTCACACCTACGCATGCAGCCTCATACATTTTTACTTCGTTAGTTCGTATGTGCAGAGACACACAATATATACATATGTATGCATACAAATATGTGTGGACACCCGTAGACAGTGTGTTGGTGTGTATGTATGTTATATAAGTACATGTGTTACGTCCAACGCAGCCGTACCTATGTGTGTATGTGAACACAGACAATAACAACGAGAGTGAGTGTATCTGTGTGTGTGTGTGTGTGTGTGTGCGAATGTGAACGGCTGCGTAGTGTGTGTGCATAGATATCCGCGCAGATGAACACATAAATTTACACCCGTGTAGCACTTATTTATGGGGAAACTATTTGCTACGCACGCGTGCAAACATGCAGTTCTGTGCAAATAACA
>NW_021148919.1:4552-6410 GCF_002837175.3 Physeter macrocephalus
ACTGGATTCTTTCTATGGAGACACGAGGTGACACATGCACTCATGCACGCCAATTCCGAAGTACTATTGTGTCTAGGCGTCGTACAGAATATGCGCGTTTACAGGTCGATACAGGTGGGAGATGCACATCACCTGTCAGTGTTACTTGCTTTTACTAGCTGGAGAGAGGCTTCATGCTGGCATATACAGGCATAAACGCAGGGACATAACGAAACATACGCATGCAAGAAGGCATCCTGCTATTGTGTGTATTATCCGTGTAGTATCAACATTCTGTGTTAACGGATCCGAAGAAAACGGCCTTGAGCATGAACAAACATAAACAGGGGTGGGGAGGAATGCGCGTATACATTGACATAGAGAGAGATCAGCATTATCACATTTTCAAAGCAAGGAACAACGCGTGCGCGCAGCAGGCAATACAGAGAGATGAAGGGTTCGGAGCAGTTCTCTCACGTCCATTACAGACTGACATAGAACGGCGGGTGAGTCATATGAAGAGAGATCGTAGAAGAGGAATGCTGACTGTATCGATGTATGTATGTGTGTAGAAAGGAAGTCTTCTTAATGGGGAGATATACACATAGGTATACGAAGGGTTTTGAATGTGAAGTCTCGAGCGAATACAGTTAGTCGAATGTTGGCAATCACTTTCCCGCCTTCACGTCTTCAGTTGTAATGGCAGAGACACTCATTTCTACAGACAGCGGAAGAGGAGGAACTGGGGCTGTTGCTTAGGACTTCCAAAGGTAGCAGCCTGCCTGCAGCAATAGCAACTACTAGATCTGCGACAGCAAAATGAACAGCAGCAGTCACTTCACGAGTCTGCAGCAGTGCACGCAGCAGTGGACACAATTACCCACGCAGCATGAGAACAGGCAGCGACACGAGAGGCGTATGTGTGACACTGTCAGCAGAGTCTGCAGAGAAAGCATGAGCAGCTGCTGCGTGTGTACCAGAAGAGTTACCAGCTGTCTGTGCTGCAGATGCACCCGCTGTTTCTGTAGCAATCAGGCAGCCGGAGGTCCAGCAGCAGCAGGTGGTTTCTGAACAGCTGCTCTTTCTCTGCCATGTCGTATCGGCTTGTGAACTACCAGGAAAAATGTCAGTGAATGATGCAACAGCAGACGACCTGAGAGTAGATGTGGCTGCAGGGGCTGTAGAAACAGCGGATGCGGCGGCATAGATGTAGTGGCACGCGATGCAACAGTGGAAGACATAGCTGCAGCAAGTGCACCTTAATCAGATTCCGCTGCAGAACAGGCGGCAGCAAGTAGTACAGCCGCAGTGAGACATAACCAGATGCAGCAGAAGACGTAAATCCGCGAGATGCAGCAGGAGACAATACATCAGCAGATGATGCAGCAGGAGAGGACAGGTAGCTGAATGGCGAGGCAGCAAGTGCAACGGCATGCCAAGACAACGCAGTGTGTTGAGCTTATAAAGCAGCTCAAGGAGTCGCCCCCAAGCGCACAGGAACAGAGGAATTAGCTTGCCGCAGCACTTGTGTATAACGGCAAGGTCATTAGGGAGGAAGAAGTAACAGCAGCAGCGTTAACCAAAGTAGTATTCGCAGCAGGATTTGTCGACGCAGAACGCGGAGGACCAACAGCAGCATTGGTAGAAACAGCCTCGGGCGTATGGAGACAAAAAACTCCGGGGCTCAGAGGGGCATATATCTGCGGAGGCGGCATCCTGCTGCAGAATTTCGCACTTGACGCACCGCGTTGGTGCACAGCGGCAGTAGCAGCAACAGCAGGAAGAGCTCCCGCGGACAGCAACAGCAAAATCACAGCAGTGCAGTTGCTCCGGTTTGTTGCAGCAACACTGTCAGCAGTACAACGAAGTGCTACCTAAT
>NW_021148919.1:7734-8198 GCF_002837175.3 Physeter macrocephalus
CCTCGTCGTCTACGTAGTGGCACCGACAGCTGCTACCTCAGCGCGGCAGCAGAAGAGGCAACGACAGTAGCAACAGTCGCGACAGCAGCAGGAACAGCTGCGACTGCGGCAGCAACAACTGTGACACCAGCAGCAACAGCCGCGCAGCAGCAGCACAAGCGGAGGGGGTCGGAGAAGAGATTGTTAGCCTCAGGGGGAGAAGAGTCCTTTGCAGCAGCGCTGCGTCTCTCCCCCCGGTTCCATGTGCGTGAGCCGTTCTGCATCGTGGTGTTTGTGTTGCGCTGTCAAACTGAGTAGGCGAGATAGCGATGCGCTGGTGCTGAGCTACTGCTGTTTAGGTATGACGATGTTTTCAAAACTGCTGGTGACGCTAGAGACGACGCGAGTATTGCCGTTCTGCTCCACTTCGAAGCAGCCAGGGTGCCAAACACTCGTTTGGGCACCATCTGCAGTAGCTGCACATT
>NW_021148920.1:0-2799 GCF_002837175.3 Physeter macrocephalus
CTCTACAAGATCTATGCATTGTTGCAGAGTCACTTTTTGCACGTGTGTGAAAACTGCGTCTAGCGTGAGCTGGTCGTCAACAATTGAGTCCACTGCACATCAAAGTTACTTCAGAGACACCCAGTCTGCATGTGCCCACTGTAATCATCAACACTTCGACCCCCTGTTGCCTCACACGTGCTGTAAGCCCGGAGTCGGCCTGGATCACGTGATAGAGGTTCTAAAGCCAAAAACACTGGTACCAGCAATGCAGCAGTGGGAATGAAGGCCGTTCAACACAGGCGACAGCAATAATCCTGGAGGAAGACGCATGCCGGAGCACCAGCACTAGCAGCAGAAGCAGTAGCAGAAGCAGTAGCAGCAGCAGTAACAGGAGCAGCAGCACTACTGGCTGCGGTAGCGCTCATACACTCCCAGCAGGACTGTCCCAGCTGTAACTAGAATAAGGCAAGATTCAATCAGCAGAAGCACTGAAACATCAAGGCTGAGCCCGGAGGATACGCTTTGCGGCGATGAAGTTCGAGATATTCAACAACCGTAACACCACATCTTCCAGCTCCCCTGCCTGATTGTTGATGCACTTGGGGTTGACTCCTTGAGTCGGTGATACATTCACGTTTGTGTGTACACCAATAGTCATAACAAAAAATCCAACAGCATCATGTCTCTCCTTCCAAAGGTAGGCACCTTTGGACTAAAGAAACAATCGTGCGTGCATTAGTCTGACAACTTAAGGAGTTGTGGTATGTTCACTACTTTTGTACCCAAGCAGTAGAAGAGAAAGAATCGCCAGATGCGGCGTCTATCTTTTTCCATTTGCACAACCTTGTTACCGTGTGACGCGAGGAGCAGTCCTACGTGGGACCTCAGGGCTGCTATAGGTACAATTATAACAGCTCCCGTAACTACGACAGCATGGACACTTCTCATCTTTGCGCAGTAGTAAGAGGTACAGGTGCCCGGCCACTACTCAGAATAAAAGAGAGCACTGCACAGCGTCGCAGCCACAGTTTACTCACCAGCGCCACGTGGACGACACTACCTGGCACAGCAGCTCACGTAACATCGCGTCTGCGGATGCGGCCACACGAGCGGTGAACAAGCGACCCCGTACAACATGGCGCTGCAGCAACAGCTCGTGCAGAGGTAGCTATTGAGGCTGACAGATAACCGAACGGGGAAACTGCATTTACGTTGTCGTCTATTTCTAAGACCTGCGCTCAACAGCATTTCCGTAAATACCGTATCACGTGCGAAGCATTGCCGGGTCAAGAGGATCTAGCCACATTTAAAACGCACTGAACAAGCAGCATAGCACCATGCGAAACAGTTGACACATTCATGAGCCTTTGATTCCGAAGTATATTGTTTCCCTTCAGTGATCAACTGTAAATTTGAGGAGCACCACGAGGGGGGACACACGATCAAGTGTGCGCGGCTCCTAGCTAGCACATTTCTTTCTATAGAAAATGGGGAACCCGCCCAGCAGCAAAAGCCGCAAGCGTGGTAAAAGGTACACTGCAGTGGGGGCACCGCATCATGTCTCCCATCTCTACGTAGACGTTGACGATTGTGAGGGAGAGCTTTCTGAGCAGAATTCCGTGCTGTGCAACCAGAATAACCCTTGCGCGTCCCCAGGAAAGGGAAAGCAGCAATACGGCTACCGCCGTCTAGAATGTATTGAAAACTCAGATTTTTCAAACAACCCCGTCGTGAGGAGCGGAAGGGTGTGTAGCCCCTGTAGGATCTGAACAAGGCACCCTGACCCCGAAGCGCGCGCACTCCATATACACAACAGAGCAACAGAGTTTCAGCACAAGTACAGGCGGCAAGTCCTGGAAGATTGAGGCTGCGATACGCGGTGAAGCTTCTTTTGCGATGCCCGTGTGCTCTGTAGTATCGATCGCGAATATCATTTCAACTGACTCTCCACATGATAACTGTGGCTGTCTGTGGCCGACCCATACGCATCCGCAGAGGTGGATCTAGCCACACCTGTATTCTGCATTTCCATACTCGTGCCGGATATGGGTTCCGAGCATTATTTCAGAAGGGGCTGTACCACAACAACTGCTCTTGTAACTGAGATGGACGCATCAACACTCAACACTTATATTCTTCACTTTTTTACTAGTGCAAAATATGGGTTTCAAGCAGCACTTCTAGTGGGGCTGTAGCATGGTAGTCGCACCTGTGACTGAGATGGAGAACCACTCAACGTAAGAAATAACAAATCTTTTTGGGAGGCACGTGCAAGTCTGCAGGCAGCAGCATTACTGCGCAGATGTACTTGATCACCTTCAACGCCAGATGGAACACTTTTTTGGCGGGCCCCAGGTGCCCAAAAACGGCAGCTTCGAAAGTAACGCTCGCTCGCCCTTCAACAGTGGCTACGCTGCCGCTGCTGCGTCTGCCGCTGTGGTGTATACGTACTGGCCTCGCACGATTGCTGCATTTACTGCCCAGCGAATGCTGCAGCAGGAGATGAATTGTTGGAGAGGGCAACTGAGAACATTGCCTTTTCCCGCACATCCGCAGCGGGTCAACAGAGCACATAGAGCCGCCGAAGCGCCGAAACGTGACAGCTGCGCCACGCATCGCTGGCAGGCAAAGCACACGCGTCATCACCCTCATCATCGTCAACTTCGGGAAAGTTTTCGTACGTGTGATGCTGCTGTTTACGCGTTCACCCGATTGCGTCACTTTTCTGAGTGCACTGAACTTCGTTTCTTCTCTCGTTTGAGGTGCCTTGTGCAACTGCATCTTGCCCAATAAGGCAAGAAGCGACGTATAAGGGAA
>NW_021148920.1:6714-8198 GCF_002837175.3 Physeter macrocephalus
CAGAACAGCTCACTTGAAGACGCTACTGCAGAACACCACACTGCTGTCACCAGCTCGAATAGCGCATTCACCGATCCTCCTGGAGAAACAGATAATGGTAGCCCCTGTTCGTCCGCGAAAGGAGACCTTTTGCAAGGAAAACGTGAGCTACTCACCTGTGTCCCCGTGAACATCTGATTTGAACGCCTGAAACTGAAAAATCGTGTTGAACTGGACAAGAGAGTCTACGTGGCGGCACAAGTGACCCGCGAAAAACTTAACGCGCTTCGCGGGACCTTCAAACGCAAGCTCAGGAGAAATAGCATTTTTGCAGCCCATCTTGACAATATCTCTGAGGTGCACAGATGTAGAATCACCATTCCCCGTGAACTGTCGGCTCTTCACGGTTTACGCACTGTGCAGAATTGCATCTCGTTTCTCTCAGTAATCATCAAGTGGTATGTGGGTTTGATTATGCGTAGAGCGGCTCGCTCAAGCAGCCGTTCACCAGTTTGCCGGTTGACTCTGTTTTCACATGCCCTGTACATATGTACGTTACATCTACATGAGTGTGGCACCACCACTGCGTGCTCGGCAAAGGCAGCAGCTGCACGTCGGCTCTGAGCTCAAAACACCCTTCTCAAGGTGAAAGTAGCAGATATGTTTTATTCGTGCGAATATCAGGGCGCGTATGCCTCACGCATGTCTGCCAAATTTCATCGAACACCAGCTTCTGATTTGTAAAGCAATAGCGACATCACGTGTGAGCGTATTACGTAGCTGTGGGATGACATGGAAGTTTCGCAGGCGCATGCGTACACCAGCAGACATGTAGCAAACACGGTTGCCACGGTGTCTCGCTTGGATTTTCACGCACGGAGGTGGCTGCACAGGGAGCTCAATGCAAGCCATATATAGACAAAAGGCTGCAGCTGAACACAGTGGAGAAGTTCTGATTTCAGAAGACTTTGACTACCACAGGACGCGCTCTACTCTGTTGCCCGCTATTGCGTACAAGCTCGTCCAGTCTCCCAAAAGAGTTATTGCATTCAAGGATATGTCTGCGTATCCACTGACTTCACATACACCCTCACGGGTTCTCCGCACGAGTGTGTTTACCGATACTGAGGAGCCACACCTGTGTGTGATTGATGTGTCAGCAAAATCTTGTGTGCTGCACTATTACGTGTGTCGACGCGCCCTTGACTTCACGTGGGTTTAGCAAGCATGCGTCTGTCTTGTTCTGGTACTACATTTGCTTTGCATGACAAGATATGCGGCGTAGCATGCCATGGGGGTGACGGGCCCATGCGGCAATTTCAGCATGAGTTGACATCAACTGGACACGAGGGTTACGGGGAAAGGCAACATCATGGGATGCCCCCGGATTCCTCTCTCGATCCTGGGGAGCTTAGAAAGAAAAACAGAAGGCATATTGAGGAGGCGTATATCCACGGTGTTTGGTAGGAATTATACGTGTGCCCACTAGAAAACCTGTACGTGTG
>NW_021148921.1:0-661 GCF_002837175.3 Physeter macrocephalus
AGAAGCCCCCTTGAGCCGCCAAGTGGTTTTCAGCAGTAATTCAAAAGCATGTATGTAAAGCCTGCAGGTCCTGCACACCTGTTCCCCATTATTCTCATCTGTTCCGCACTACATGCGACGGAAACTCGCGTGAACGTGCATAACGGGTGTGCACATTCGCGTGTTCAGACCCCTCTACACGCCGAGGACGTAGCTGCGGTAATCGGTTCCCACATGCGCCGGAACATGTAAAAATAAGACGAAACAAAATCTCACGCCTTCACCACAAGAGCTCAAAAAGCAACCCTCGTACAGACGATGGTGAGCAGCCCTTCAGCGCAGTACAGGACTCGCGGGGGGGCGTGGGAGACTCGATTTCTCGCCCGTGTTAAGAAGACAGGAAATAAGAAGAAAGAAAAAGCAGGACAGATGCACGTGGGAAAATATGGAATATGGAAGGGGAAAACCTCCTTCCGGTCAGCAGCCGTGTCTACATCTACGCGCCACAACGCAGAAGGTTTTCTATCCTGAGCAGCCGCAGGGAAGGACCGCGCTCGCTAGTTGGTAAAGCCACCACGATGGCGCTGTATGTGTTTCAGGTCTTTTCTTTTCAAACTGCTCCTGATATGCACTAGCATTTGTCCAAGGAGCATAAACAGCTGGAAGTGCCGGTAACAGCAGC
>NW_021148921.1:5073-6814 GCF_002837175.3 Physeter macrocephalus
TCCTTCATTCAGGAACAACGTTTCCATGAAGTTGTGTGTGCTAATCCCTATCTTTTAAGCCTTCCTATTTAGAAAGGCAGTTATAATGCAATTGCAAGTTTTCCTTTTCCCTATAAAAGCTATTTCGCAACCCTGTTGCAGACATCCTCCAGTCGCCCTCAATCGGTGACTATTATTACGTTTACGATAGCAAATGAAACTGCGGAGCGGTAAGACGAAATGCGTACGTGACGGCGAAAAAAAAGATAGGCAGGTAGTGTGTCACTCGTGGACTCGCGTTTGCGTAGCGCGTCTCACACCGCCTACCCTTCAACGCTTTCTACTACATTTGGACACACAGGCGACCTTCAGCAAACGTCTGCATATTCCGGAAAGTCACTTATGCACACACTGCCTCTGCAGACGGGAAGAGAACACTTCCTCTACAGCAGGCTACACTGTAAGCATGGTGCTGTTTCTGTGCACGCGTCAAGTGAAAAATCTGCAGCGCACCTTGGTTGAATCCAACATCTCTACACAGATGCAGTCCCGAAAGTATATTACTTCCTTTCTAGACATCAGAATAACTATACGTACTGTACCGTATTGACAGCTGAAATGGATTTGAATAATACATTACTTGTCCACATTTGTAACAACACATCTGTCGCACCAGAGTATATACGGCCCTCGAACGCTTTCATGTGTCAACGTAAAACAGGTCACTTCTCGTCGAAGTACCCACGCTGATACGTCAAAATGCAAGCAGTCACTTGCTAACGTGAAAACGCTGCTGCTCCATATCAGCCATTTCTACGACGAATCATGCGCAGTTGGAGATACACATATGTTGCGCTACAGGAACACGTGAGGCAGAAGACGTCACCCTCGTCGTTATTCAGCTTGCGCTGAAATACGCAAAGGCTCTCTATCTCCACATTAAACGGCTTTTACCTCCCATCCTGAAGTTCTCACTTCACTTTTAGCAACCCTGGCTCTTGTCTTTAGCACTCCTTCAACGCAAGTTTTTCGACTTCGATCCACAACAGCTACGGTGTTCAGACCGCCCGTGGTATCACTGATACCAGTTCTGCTTTGACTTTCGCAATCAATATTTAAATTCGAAGTTGGGACGCTCGCAGAAGTGTAACATCGTATAATACCGGTGGAAACGAGGGCAAAAATAACCTGCAACACGATTGCGGATCAAGCACAGTATTTAAATCGCTCTTGAACGTGATAAAACGTCAGCGAATGATAGATGGATGCTGCATCTTGCTTCCGCTTCTTCCTTTCTTCTGCTTGTATTTCGCTTCCCCCCATCTACACATTTAACTTCACACCTGTTCCTCGAACAGATATGCGTAAGGGTGGAACGGACCGTTTTCATGCAGCGTAACAGACTGCCAGTTTGAAAGTGTATGCGGGCTGTATTCCTAGTCATCCTTCCACTAAGCATGTCCAACTGCAGCATCGTGCAGCACCGCGCCACCGCAACCCAGCACATACACTTAATCACGAGGACGTTATACACAAATTAGCCACGCACTTGTCGTATACCAGGAAGTAACGTCACACAGGAGGTTTTGAAGAAACAGTATCTTAACTTGATGCTGGCTTATTACCAACCCTCTTACCATATTTTCTTCCACCGGAAAAACACACCTGCGTAACGGAAATCCGAGGCTGCACACTAGTTCGGATTGAAGACTGCAGCACTACGAAAATATGATAATACACGATCTATTCGGGCTTTGTAGAG
>NW_021148921.1:7693-8197 GCF_002837175.3 Physeter macrocephalus
CGGCTGGCGCAAGTGAAAGATTCACCTGCAGAAGGGAACACGCTTGAGAAGTGCGAGTCCTCGCAACAAGAAAGAGGGCGAAGCGACGTCCAGGACGTGAGGATGCGGCAGCCAGTTGAAAACGATGAGGCGCAATGCCGACGGCAGAAGCAGATGGCAAAACGTCTGCCTACACAGAACCCGCAAGAACTGCGGGCGGCAGTTCGTAGCTGTCAAGGAACAGAATGACACACACAGCGACACATTTCCTAATTCCTTTACGATGTCAATAGAACCTTGAAATTTCATTGGTATGTTAGACAGTTGCGTCTTGTTGATTGCACGTAAGAATCTGGTTACAATGTGAAGCACTGGTACACTAACAAAAGGGGACCCGTACAGATGTTTCACCACGTTCCTTGATGGCAACTTGACGTTTTTTTTAGTTTTCAGGCATGCCTACATACGATATATTGTGCAACTCTTCTCTCCTGAGATCATTTTCTTCATGCACACGGGAGGGGT
>NW_021148924.1:0-1372 GCF_002837175.3 Physeter macrocephalus
AGATTGTTGCTGCGAATCGCCCTGATTTGATAAAAATTGCGAATAAGAAAATGAGGAAGCTCATTCGCACCGGCAACGACACCCGCAAATGACCGAAGGCGTTCACGCTTTCATCAGTAGCGACGTTTGCAGGTGCACGTGTAAAAGAAAAGACCGTCGGGGTGCAGTTTGTACGCGCCAATATATTACTATTCTTCAGACCGGCCACAAAAATGCCGCAGAAAATTGAACCCGACGTTGTTTCCGTCACACATCTCATGTGGTGGGCACGTAGTTGCGCCTCCGAAGATTCGGTGACGCGTCTGTACAGTACAGCGACATTCGTGCGAAGGTGACGGGAGATGGGTGAGTATTAGAGGGACGGCGTTGGATGGTAGAGGGAAAAAGAAGCTCCCTGACAAGTGCACAAAACATTAAAGAAGGGCACGTGCAAAAAGGCAAGTGATTTCGAGTATTAGTAGAGGAGCAACTGGTACGGGAAGCGACGGCGTGCGCGCATTCAAAGTAAAGGTCTTTGTTCACACAGACGGCGGATACGCTCGCATACAGACGGTAAATTTTAGTTTCCACGAGCAAATGCAGGAAAGTATGTTCACAGCGACGAAACACCCAGTCGGAAAATAGTGAGTGTTCTTTCTACATGAGAAGCAGTGGCGGGGTGCCAAACGTAAGTGGAGAGTCATCAGCATTAAGAGGCCGAGAGTGCTGGAAATGCGGTGTTATATTTCTTTCACTGTGCACGTTGGGAAAATATAAGTCTTCTATAAGGGGAAAGGGAGACGGGTAGGTCGCAGAGAACAAAGTTTGTCTCAGGCATTGTGGCGTGGAACAACTCAGAGGCACATCGGACGGTTTTCCCGTATAGGTGCTTTTGATTTGCCGACTGGGTCACGTGCGTGAGAGTTTGTGGACGTGTGCGTCTCATGAACGTTGTTGGAATACGTCAACTGAATGTGCGGATACAGGACATACATAATAATATTTGTTATCCCGATGTGTTCGATGCGCGCGTTTGCACTCGTATGCACCTTAATCTATGTTTGTGCGTATGTGTTTGCCTGCCTGACTGGATCGTGTGTGTGTGTGTGTCCTATAACTGCTGTAAGTGGGCACGTCCACCGATGGGTGCAGGCTTGAGCGCGTGCTTCTCTCAGCGCACGAACATGGTAGTCAGACATGGCCTACATACATAAAGACAGAGGTACTCACAGTGTCATGTGCACACACGAGCGAGGATCGCCCCAAAAGGAGCAGATTACACGGAAATTAAAAGGAAGTGGTATTTTTGTGGCGATGAGAGTGGAGTGTCCACCTCTTTGTAAGGCATCTATTGTTCCCCAACGGAAACGGTCAGAATTGCTCAGTGGAAAAC
>NW_021148924.1:5739-7650 GCF_002837175.3 Physeter macrocephalus
CAGTTGGAATCCAGCTCCGCAAAAGTATTTTGACGCCCGAGTCCGCTCTACGTTGTAGCAGCGGGGCACAAAAGACGGTGTAAGGTCTTCACAACTTCATTTACTCCTTATCGCTATGCACAGCAGAGGTATCCGAAACAATAGCTTCTGTCTATTGTAGTTTGCATAATTTATATAAGGAGAACCAAGTCCAAGCGCTATTTACCAGCGTGCTGCTCTGGCAAAGGTGACAATGTTATAGAGCACCGTCTGATCATCAACACAAACAACTGACGAGTCAACAGTGCATCGTTCACTGTTGACAGTTGACCTGCACTGAATAGGATTCAAGGCCACACGCTCGGACACTTTTTAAAGTTGGGTTTAGCTGTAGACGCGAGGAGATGACGCAGAGCACCTTGCGACGGTGTCGCCGTGAAAGTCACTTACGAGGGCCTGATTTGTTCCAGAAGGCAGATCCAGGACATCGGTAACCTGCAACGTTACGCGTAGCAAGCCGCAGGAAGATATGCACAGCGCTTCCACGGGTTGCTCTGGCGTGTCGTCACAGCAACGACAGGGAAAAACCAGGGCAAAGCTTTCAATCGGAAACAAGCATGCAGGAGCACAAGTCTATCTTGCCCTTCAAGCGTCCGCATATGTTCAGCAAACACCACTTCGTGTGTAAAGCTGAAGAATCCCCTTCGACAGCCGGAATTATTTTGTTCCCTTAGGTAGACACGTTGCACCGAAGCTCGAGAGTATAGATCTTACAGAGTGGGCCCCACAGTTTGGCGCACTTAAGAGGCAGCAACTGCCAGAGAACTGGCAAGACGTCCTCTGGGAGTACCTGCAGATTCAGATTGGCGATAATAAAAGAATGGATAGTCGCTGGTGATGCCTGATGTGATGCAGAATACGTGGCTGACCCGGCGTGTATTTTACTCTACTGACGTGCGCAGAATGACTGTATTAACACGGCTAAAATCATCACTTGCCCGTTTGCAACTCTTTTTTTTCCCTATGTACACTCAATGTAAATTTGCACATCCAGAGCTGCTGTCGTCCGACACCGCTGTTGTTCGTGTCTGAACTGTACAGTGGGCTACACTTTTTAGTATCCGCGTGCTTATAGAGATATTTACCCACACGCTGATTATCTTCGAGATATGATAGGGAAAATTTAGCTTCGATTTGCCTCGGTCGTCGTATCACAACAAACAGCTCGTGAACTAACGGCAGAACAGAGCGCGATAAACTGCCTGTATTCGGCTGTGCTATTCCTCAGCTGCATCTGGTTTGAGACCCGCCTGGAAAGGAGAGAGATCACCTGCGACGCGTACGGTCGAAACCCATGTCTCTCTTAGATACTCATCTACATATAACTGTTTCGTGTGCCAGGTGCAGTCCGGCAGATGGTTTCTATGGTTGGGATCGGGGAAAAGTACTTCACCAGATGTTGCCCTAAAGCGCTGGTAGAAACAGTAGGATGGCTAGAAGTGAAAATGTCCGTTCTTCCTTCGATGGTGAGGGAGGCATATGTTAGCATGTGTCGCCTTCACAGAGATATGGGATATTGCAGGGTGCTGGGTTCCTGCAGAGGACTACGGTAAAGATGTCGAGGTTTGCCTTCAGGCAACGCTGGATACAAGATTGTCCTGCAGAGAGGTCTTTGCAAATAAAATACTTTCGAAGCACTACTTTAAGAGCTGTTACAGTGGTGGTACACGCAACAGTATTTGTCGTTGTATATCATTTTTGGAGAATTAGTGATATATCAAAAACAGACATTGGTAACGCATCACTAGCTCTTAACTATCATAGTAGGAACTATGCTCCAGGGGGGACTCTCACAGTTGGACTCCTACTGGTACTAGTGGTGGTGTGCTCACCGAACTAGAAGGAACGCAGTAGTAATGGAGTACAGTATCT
>NW_021148924.1:7822-8195 GCF_002837175.3 Physeter macrocephalus
TCCCCTCCGACAGCCGGAATTATTTTGTTCCCTTAGGTAGACACGTTGCACCGAAGCTCGAGAGTATAGATCTTACAGAGTGGGCCCCACAGTTTGGCGCACTTAAGAGGCAGCAACTGCCAGAGAACTGGCAAGACGTCCTCTGGGAGTACCTGCAGATTCAGATTGGCGATAATAAAAGAATGGATAGTCGCTGGTGATGCCTGATGTGATGCAGAATACGTGGCTGACCCGGCGTGTATTTTACTCTACTGACGTGCGCAGAATGACTGTATTAACACGGCTAAAATCATCACTTGCCCGTTTGCAACTCTTTTTTTTCCCTATGTACACTCAATGTAAATTTGCACATCCAGAGCTGCTGTCGTCCGAC
>NW_021148925.1:0-255 GCF_002837175.3 Physeter macrocephalus
GGCGCGCTGTGGTCTCTCACAAAGTGGTCGGCCCAATGGACACTTCGAGCCGTTGCGTGTCAAAGTTAATTGTTGCCGAAGTCCGAAGAGGGACAGTAGAAGCTACGACGAAATTTCTTGTCCCTGTACTAGGTAGCGGTGCAGGGTAGGTGTGTCTAGCCTGGCGCTAGATCATATGCTCTTTTTGACGCCGGAAAGGAACGCTGGCGGGTGTCTTCGTAGACGGTGCCAAACGTGTACATCGCATAAGGCAAA
>NW_021148925.1:1712-2685 GCF_002837175.3 Physeter macrocephalus
TGAAGAGGACCTTATTCTGTTCTATGCGCTCATCGAGGCATTACATAATCCAGACTGGTACTTCACTGGAGAGCCGTGACAGAGGCACTACTGCTGCCGTGAACATGTAAGATGTCTGTATATATTACATTTCCCCGTTACACACAAGCTGTCTTGCCTATGCAAAGCGAGACAGCCTCCTCGATGGACCCAGCATATTTCGACAAAAGCGCCTGGTGCTGCGTCGGGCACATCACTGTACATACAATACATCTGTATACGGTACCCCGTGTCTCTCCCATCAAAAAACAGTTTTCTAATTCTCCAAGATGTCGGCCTTCGACTCTTCCATCAGTATATACTTTTGCGACCGTATGTAACGTAACAGAAAAGGAGTTCAGACAAGTTAAGTATGTCCACACTTGTTGCACCCTCAGTATACAGACTTCTCTATAGAGGTGCAGCACGTTAAATGTTGAAATACCCGTGTATACATGGACCTGTGGACGACCTCAGGAGGAGGAAGGAGCAGCAGCAGCAGTAGTAGCTGCGCGGTGCACAGTGCTACACTTTACTGGTTGCAGGAGGCAGCAGGGTTTGGAGACGACGGCGTAAGAGTTCCGATGTCTGTAAACATGCTGCCAATACCATCACCTCACCTCTATGTAGTGCAGGCACGGTGTACAAAAGTAAAAACTCTTAGTACAGCAGAAGCGAAGACTGCAACAGCTTGTACCCGTCTTTATTGGTCTTCCGCTGCTAAGCCGCGGTTGGAACTTTGTACTCGTAGAGCAGCCGGGCCGCAGCGCACCAGTGCCCTCACTACAGTTATTAATGCAACAGTCAACCCTGCTTGTTACGCCTTTCGTTGATTTTCTTTCACCAGTCGTTGAAATGAAGCAATTAGCGACACATGCAAATTGTTTGTCAATTGGGCAGCTCACCATGCAGTTGTCCATTTGTATGTACGCCGGCTATTATGTCTGAAAAGCAG
>NW_021148925.1:3468-4283 GCF_002837175.3 Physeter macrocephalus
GCGATGGTGCCTACACGGCCGGGCTCGACACGTTTAAGAGCGCACGCGCGTAGACGATATACCTGGATATAACAATAACGTCTGCATATATTACACGCACCTTTTTGAACACATAGTAGAGCGTTTACATCGTCTATCCTTAATGTCGACACGACTTACTAAACTAAATATTCAGACTTGCTAAGTGTCGTGGCTGGTACATACCAGGTAATCGGTGCAGGACAAAAAGTGTGTAAGGCCACGTGCAATCAGACACATGGGATGATACACACACACATCGACGTAGCAATGCGTACAAAATAGCTGCACGGATAAAGGTAGCGGGTAAGTCTTCAACAACGGCTTTTCGCGTGGCCACAGGGTGCTTGGCAGCCGGCGACAAGCGGACGAGCACGGGCAAGCGTCCCACCTGTCTGCGTCGCACAGAGGAGAGGACGAAGGTGGACGCAATTGTGATACGCAGACCCTTCCATCTCACGAGAGGCTGCACATTTGGTCCCTACAGCTTAATGCTCTGCTGCTGACCGTCAGAGGACGCCCTGTACCGTCAAACTATTGTATCCGTGAGTGGTCTTCTGGGAAGAGATGAATATCTCATCAAGCTGTGCTGTGGCTGATACGCTGAGACCACCTAGTAGCGGGTGCCACTCTGCGTATTCATGCCTGATCTAACAGGGTTTTCTTTCGATCGCCTGCTGTTCCGTGGTAATCCGCTGGCGCAGCTTCGAGACTGCGAGGGTCCGCAAGTGGGAAGATAAGTTTTCTTTTCCCGCGGGCTGGTGCTCTACGGTGGCAGGTCCACTCCTGGCTTCCAC
>NW_021148925.1:5817-7392 GCF_002837175.3 Physeter macrocephalus
CTGTTGTTTTCTGTGGGGTGGCTGTAGAAGATGACGAGGCGGTCAGACGCGGATCACATACATCCGTGTTCTTGTAGTCGGTAACCGTAAAAGCTAGTCAACAGAGAAAGTGAAAGGATAGCTTCGACTTGGAAAAGAAAACAATTCTTGGGCATGTGCAGAAGGATCTAACAAAAAATTTTAGCTGGAGACGACTCCTCGGTGGGTAGCACTTCAACCGATGTTAACGCGTCCTTGGTGGAGATATCGACAGAAGAACATATTGCTTCCTGGTTTGGAAGAGGGAGGAGTAGGATATCGATCTTCGTGTCACCATCGAGGATCTGTGGTCCTACAAGGGTTGGTGCACAGCGTCAGTGTAATGACCACCCAATGACGAAGCGGCGGCAGGGGGAGATATGGAATGTAAAATTTATCTTCGCGAACATCTTATGAGGAAGCAGAAATGTTACGAGCGACTCGTGAGTCCCGTGCCTCCTTACCCTGCAAATGGCGCCGTGGAAAACCCGGCCGAGATTATGGCGAGTTGCTCACCACGTGAATCACTAATTCGACCCAAAGCCGTCACCTTTTGACACGTCAGCATTTCTGTAGATAAGCGGTCAAATGCAGTGCGAGCACTCGTTTTCTCGGAGACACGTACACACGCATGCGTGTGCATGTTGTTATGTACAAGTTTGTATTTGTTCTGATGCGCTTTACGTAATGTGTAGTCGGCACCGTCTTGTTTTTGAAGAAGGCATTTCTTGACATTGAAGCACGTGTGCTGCAGCAGAGTTACTGAAGAAATCGTCCAATTTGTACAGAATGCGCCTCCAACAGTCACATACGCAGGTTACAAGGCACCGGGGGCTACAGTCTTGGGTTGAGGTGTCGAAACGCCTGAATTTAGCTTTGAACTAGGTGTTTGCACCACACATAGACACCTGTACAGATATACCTACAAAAGACCTCACCTGACAACAGTGGAAACGTTCGGATAATCAGTCACCTGAATCTGTCAGTGTCCATTTGACTTGCGCGTACGACGAAACGCTTGCGTAAACGCGTCCCTAATCTGTTTAACGGTACACGTTGTTTTACTATGTGATATTGAGGCGTGCTCCATAGCTGCTGCGTAACTGTGGTACATGGATGAGCACTTCTCTTTGTTTGCATCTCGTCAATGATACCGTACAATGGGCTGTGCACACCAGACGCATGGGGGACGTAAAGCGTTACTGACCTGGCACACGTACAGGACTTCACGTTGAGACTGCTTTCACGCACTGTGTATCTGAATTCAAAGGCATCTTTGCTGTGCTCTCCGAAGCCATTGTGGACCCGACACCGGAGAGGGAGTGGTCGTAATATTCTACAGATCACGCATACCGACGGTAAACAGGAGTGAAGAACAGAACGAGAGATGCTAATGGACAAGGCTTGCAATACTGCGCGTACTGTGTAACGGGTATCGCAAGGTAAACGTTAGAATCACCTTACGCTATGTATATATATACACACATATACGCATAGATCCATTAACGTGTAGACAATCACATAGTGGAGCACCTGGTTCATTGCGTTGCGTACAAG
>NW_021148925.1:7930-8194 GCF_002837175.3 Physeter macrocephalus
CGAAACCTAGTCTCAGATGTTGGTGGCTGTTTGTACTCGCTTCGTCTGATTGTAGACACAAGTTGTCACACGAATCCTTTGCATTCATTGGTGCATTCGTTAGATGACACTTCGCACAGCTTCCGTACGGCTGGACTTCGCTGCGAGTACGTGTGATTTTAACCTCGTATGGTTTTACTAGCATAAGCGTCCTGCCCTCGCATCGGATGTGTGCAGCTACGTAATGGACTTACTACAGGAAAGTACAGTTCTGGTTCGGCCCAT
>NW_021148926.1:0-119 GCF_002837175.3 Physeter macrocephalus
TGAGCGTGCACAGGGGTGCCCCTTTGGTCAGTGGGCGGCCGAAATATTTCCATTGAGTGAGAACGATGGGAGGTTGTGGTGACACAGGCTAGGAAGGAAAACAAGGCTTCATGGCGCGT
>NW_021148926.1:1560-2287 GCF_002837175.3 Physeter macrocephalus
AGCAGTAAAGCGGTATCGTCAAGGGTCTGCAACATATCTCAGGCGGCATTCCTGTGCTCCCTTTTCTATAAACGATAGATCAATAACTGAACGCATAACAGCATATACCGCGTGGGATACCGGCTGCGAGTTGTGTGAAATCAAGGCTGGCGAGACATTGCGTATTCTCAAGCTAGAACGAGAGCATCGACGTTTTACGGAAAGCTGCATCAGAATTCCGAATCGATCTGGCGTTTATGGAGATGCTGTTGACACGTGCGTGCGCATCACAATGTTCTGTCAGCTGGTTGAGAGCAGCTTCGGTGGGCATGAATCGCGGTACTGGCGTGTATCGCCTGCTGCATCAACTGCAGGCGATGCCTCGTTGCCGTGCTGAAATGTTCCCAAGACAGCTGTAGAGTAGGGAAATGGTTTTCAGTTTTTGAGGAGGGGCCGGAGTGGGAAGATGAAGAGAACATAGATCGGACGGTACCACGTCGTGGAGCGAATAGATACTGAACAGACCAGCAGCATCCGTTAATGGCGCCCAGAACACCTCCGCATTCTCGTCGGCAATTTTAATCGTGTGCGAGATGTGATCGGTATTGTCGGCCAGCGGAGCGTGCTCGTCGGTGGTTACTGGTAAGGCCCCGTGACAAGGCGAGCGTCGTCTACGGAAGAAGCACAGAGACACACAAACAGGCCAGGACAGACGTCTAAAGCGCCGTCGCCAATAGTCAAAACGTAG
>NW_021148926.1:8026-8194 GCF_002837175.3 Physeter macrocephalus
CCCTTTTCTATAAACGATAGATCAATAACTGAACGCATAACAGCATATACCGCGTGGGATACCGGCTGCGAGTTGTGTGAAATCAAGGCTGGCCAGACATTGCGTATTCCAAAGCTAGAACGAGAGCATCGACGTTTTACGGAAAGCGGCATCAGAATTCCGAATCGA
>NW_021148928.1:0-500 GCF_002837175.3 Physeter macrocephalus
CTATTTGTGTGCGCAACCTTTTAACAAACTTGAAAGTGAGGACACCTTCATTAGTGTGCGTAGACAAGGGGTCAGCGCACCAGGGAAAACCATCGGACACACGACAGCGGAGAGAGTGCCCACTCGTGCAGAACTGTCAGCTGACGTTGTATGAAGTCCTTTCAGAAAAAGGGGGGAAAAGTGGCTCTCTCATTTCACTGTTAAGAGGAACACGGGGATCAACAGTAGGAGCAAAGAAATGCTTCTGCGAGGACTGGAACCAACGCAGACAGAAGGCTGCCATCTCTGAGCCTCTTACGACGGCTTCAGCCGACATTTCTTGCCTTCCTTGCTCAACATGACAGGCGTCTTTTGAGTCAGACACAAGCTAGATGCACTAATCGCGCTGTCCAGATAGATCCAAAGCACTTTTTGTCGACAGTGAATGTGCACCCTTCTGCAGACACACTGCACGATCCGGTCGTCTACAACCGCGTACGAGCAGGTGCGCACTGTACACA
>NW_021148928.1:1842-2444 GCF_002837175.3 Physeter macrocephalus
TTAGTGCGGTGGACAGGGCAACCCGTGTGGAACCGCGACGCCGCGTTCTGTCTCTTCTTCTCTCTGCAGCAGCAGTCCACCGCAGGTAACGGAAACAATCCGCACATTCGGAGCAAGAGGGTGAACACCCAGTAAAACATACTTGGGCGTGAGAAAACGACAGGCCATACGCACACTTATGCCTTCACATGCATCCACATGCACCACAGAGGAAAAGACCCTCCCGGTGAAACGCTGCGGCAGCCAGCTGCAGAGTTCACCACTACTTCTTTCGGCTGGTGGCGCCGAAGCCGCGCGTGCTGCTGGTGCATCTGCACCCCTCGAGACCGGAGATGCCTATGTGGGCAGGTGCCAAGCGTACGCAGGCAGCAGCGGCAGTAGCAGCAGCACTGGCAAACGGAGATGAGAATAAGACTCCTGTTTCCTAGGCGGTGGGTAGAACCCACGCGAGGACACAAGAGCTGTCAAGACGCAGCTGAAGCTGGAAGATTCTTCGAGCAGAAGCCGGCTTGCAGGCATGCTCCGCAGACGAGCTATACGCTGTCGGCGTCTTCTGACCGACACGGGTACGCGGCTTCAAATGGCAAGCGACAACGATTCAA
>NW_021148928.1:7971-8193 GCF_002837175.3 Physeter macrocephalus
ACATGCATATAGTCGGTGGGGAGACGTGTGTACAGACTATACCAGCAAAGCATGCATAAAATCGACGAGCAGCAGCTACAAGTGCCTTGGGCTGCACCTAGTTATTCGACACATGGTAAACTCGAAAAGCACGCTGTCTGTGGGAGTGCGAAGCCCACGCAGAAATCCCCTCTACTTGCCTTGCCTCTGTACAAGCGACGCACACGGTGTTTTGTCCCTCAT
>NW_021148931.1:0-153 GCF_002837175.3 Physeter macrocephalus
CCAGCTACTGTGGTCACTCTCGTCTCCGTCTAGGTACGACTGGGATTTGCACGACTCATACCTCCTTTCGCTGCTTCAGCAAAACCACGCGGAGGTTCTAGCAGAGCCGCTGCTGTGCTTTCAGACATCTTCAGCGGCAGGATCTCAAGAAAA
>NW_021148931.1:6886-8189 GCF_002837175.3 Physeter macrocephalus
CTCGAGTGATTGAACTGTAACACGCCTGCCGCAACTCCTGACCGTGTAGTAGTTGCTGCGTAAGCTACGTGGGACGCGGATTTTTTCCTGGGGGGGGGATAACGGTGCTAGTGAACCAGGGAACAGCAATACGAAGGCACCGACAAGCAGCGCTGTTTGGAGTCCTACTGCCAGCAGTCCTACTGGTGCGACTAATCTACCTGGCATCAGTACTACACTACGACGACGTTGGACAACAATAACACAGAGGCGGCGCTGCAGCCTCACCTATCGCTATATTGCTGTAATAGGTTATGATCAACAGCAAAGGCTAATGTCACTAACGGGTAATGACGGTCAGCCGGCTCAGACTCGACAATGTATCGCCGTATTACCGCTATTATTACAACTACTACTCCGACTGCTACCGACCATCCCACTGGTAGTAGCCCAAATAGTACCACTACCACCACATCACGACAAGTACAGGTGCGAGTTCTCTACAAAACCTTTTTCAGGCCTATACTAAACGAAGGACGAGAGATGGCCGGCATATCCACAACGCGGCGTCAAAAGTCTGTGTCCAGCACACACCTACCGTCATGGTGAAGTTGCAGGAACACGGCAGGGCTCAAGTGAAATCTACATACACCTGCAGCGAATGGGGACAGGAGAGCATCCTAAGGACCACAGCACGAAAGTAAAGAGGCACGAAAGTGTCCAATACGAAACTGCAGGGCGGAGGCGAACAAGCGCAAGGAGCAAGAGCCCGTCGGCGACGTACCTGCGCAAGGTGTGAGAGGCAATCGAGACCGACCGGCACTGGCAGTGTGTACAGCAACTTAACACAGATAGACCACCTGGCTATGGAGTAAAGAAGAGGAAGCTGGAACATGTACAGCGAAAGACAGGGGCTGACGCTGTTGGTCGTTAGCAGAGGGGAATCCGCTCTGTGCGTGCAGAGCTGTGCAAACGCACGAGCACACGTCAGCAACATTACTCCAGTACCGGTGGGCCGGTAGCACCTCACACGGATGTCATTAGCAAGGTCCGCAACAACATCATTTGGGAGATATCCAACAAAAGTGAACCTCGTCTACTTTAACCGCTTCAAAAGAGGCTCCCCCTTCTACAGGTCCCAACACCTGTGGGATATGTTCCTGTACCAACACGCCGTGGCTTCGCTCTACGCCGACAAGAGATAGAATTCTCGTTTGGTGAAGCTGCAGCAAGCACTTCACCTTAATCCACTGAGCGGAAGCCAGCAGTGCATGAGAGCAGGCCACACGCAGAAACACCAGTGTGAGGTGGCAACAGTAATTGT
>NW_021148933.1:0-1789 GCF_002837175.3 Physeter macrocephalus
AGTCTCCATCTTCTAAAGTGTGCAATAAATTACGTATTATTTGGCCATGAAATTCACAAGCCATAGAAACCGCACCATTAGCAATGTATACAGTGGTAAACAGCAGGTAATGATAATGATATAAAACAAAATAGACTGTGTATGTTGGCACTGCTGCCAATAAAGCAATCATTAAATGCATTCATATGCATCTACGCTAGCTAAGCTCTTTGAGGGCAATTGCTATGAATTCTACATACCTGTCAGGATATTCTATATAGCCCAGTTTCTATGGCCTTTATTCAAAGAACGCTGAGAAAGGGTTACTATGGGTAAATTCAGACCTTTTCTCAATATAGAATTTGGTCAACATGCATTCTGAACAGCAAAATTTCACACTGCTTTCAATTTTCCTACACTAATTGCCACCTCAACAAATGCAGCATTAAGTATAATGCATTATAAGACGTTAGAAAGGAAAGATGGAAGAAAAGAAGGAAGGTAGAAAAAAGGTGGGTATGGAGTACTTCAACATTTATGTAAAGAGTGGACCTAAAACTAACCTGAGGTTACCCTAAACTATTAGCATATGCTATAGAAACTTAAATGAAAAAATTTTAAAAAGCAGCAAGGGAAACTCAAAGATTCTTTGTTTTTTCACTTTACTGCATATACATGTCCATCTTAAACAATCTATATGCTTATATCCAATAAGAAAGCATTGTTTTGCAAGGCTATTTGGGTTCTATCAGCATGTAAAGGTCGGACAACTCAACTTTACCAGAGTTAGCCTTCAGGTGAATAATTGCTTCTTTCAGGTTGTGAGCATTTGAATTTTCCAGAAATGTTTCCCAAAAAATGAAATCTAAAAGAGTCCTAGGGGACAGCATCCTTTAGAAGTTTTATAGTATCAAGGTTTTTGGAGGAAGAGTATGCTTGTCGATTTTCAACACAATGACTCCAAGCAGGTCAGTTTATGCTGAGAATATTATATAACAGAACCCACTTCACCTCCATTATACTGACAGTGATCTTCCTTACTTCAACCTTGTGCTTCTTAGTAAAGTTGAAAATACTGAGCCAAGAACAGACAGTGACAATGACAATGCCAGAGACTCAGATGTACGTATAGGTGCCTTCAGACAAAATCAGCCACCCAGGCTAAAGTCCTGGTTTAAAACATCGCAGCATGAATGAATCTCAAAAACCATATGCTGAGCAAGTGAAGCCAGATCAAAAGGGCACCTACTGGATTATTCAACTTACATGAAATTCTAAACTGGGCAAAATTCATCTCTAAAGATAAAAAACAGATCCGTGGTTGCCTTGGGGTGGGAGATGGGGATACTTTTGCAAAAGCCTAGGAGGAAACTTTCTAGGGTTTTAGAATTGTTATCGATCTTTATGGGGGTGGTAGTTATACAAATGTATACATTAATTAAAAGTCACTGAACCGTTGACTAAAAATGTCTGCATTTTATTGTATGTAAATGATACCTTAATAAGGTTGATGATAAAATGAACCAAAAACAAAACAAAGCAGAAGAAAAACCTCTCAAGACCTCAGAGGAAATACACTGTTTTCTTCCAGGGTACCAGATGGGAAATGAGGCATTGGTCTGTTCTACCCTCAGATTATCCCTAGGATTATCTAGTCTATTTTAAAGCACTAGAGTCCCCTATCAGAAAAACTCACCCCATGTTTAATTACTTTGATTTCTTCTCTGCCTCTTCTCCCAACACAGTGAAGTCATTTACGGAAGAAAAACCAGCTTTTTCCAACTTTGCATCATCACATATTCTTTCCAAA
>NW_021148933.1:2029-2917 GCF_002837175.3 Physeter macrocephalus
TCCAACTCCAACTCGCATTTCACTCTGGAACCAAAGGAAGACTCACACCTTCCTGCTTTTTAGTGATACCTCAAGGTCATTACCATATTGTGATCACCCTGAAGAATAGCCAGACAATTGTTATTTCAGAGCCATCTGACAGTTTGTAGCTCTAAAAATTAACTAAGCACCGCATTTGTCAAAAATATCCTAGTTTAAGACTTTGGTAATGCAGCAACAGTAATTCCGAAGTCATTTATGACAATCAGTGTGGGAAGCACCCTCCTTTGGGAAGATCCTTTGCCATACAATACTCTTTCCCTGTCAGGTAATAAGGAAGCATGGCCGTGGAAAGTAACCTTTTGTGGAAAGAAATACTTAGCTTCAAGAAGGCTTGAAGTTCATACATCTTTCTTGAATTAGATTCCCCACTTTATCCACAAAGAGGTAATTATCAGAATTATGTAAGCAATTAAGGAGATGCTACTCCACATTTTTTCAGCTTGTTGACTTTTCTCACTTTATTTCATGTGGCTATCTGAAACATCAGTGATTTACATGTCTTTTTTTTAACAGATTTCTGTGTGTGTGTGTGCCCCCATGATGAAAACATCATTAAAATAAAATATGAATAGACTCTTTTCAAGAAGCAGAGTCTACTTAAAGTCCTGGAAAATGTGAAAGCACTAATATTCATGGACAACTCTACACTGTGAAAGTTACTCCAAATTTTGTTGATCTCTATTTTGTCTAGGGTTTTTTCAAATTTTCTACCATGATCATTTGTTAGTTTTATAATTACATAATAAAGGCATTACATCATACAATCTTTTGTTATCCATTGCAGTTTTAAAACTATTCCTTTCCTTGTCCTCAGCAGATATGTCATAGATTATTAGTACACAAGCA
>NW_021148933.1:5314-6447 GCF_002837175.3 Physeter macrocephalus
GTTTCTGTGCGAGGGCTTTCTCTAGTTGTGGCAAGCGGGGGCCACTCTTCATCGCGGTGCGCGGGCCTCTCACTACCGCGGCCTCTCCCGCCGCGGAGCACAGGCCCCAGACACGCAGGCTCAGCAGTTGTGGCTCACGGGCTCAGTGGCTCCGCGGCATGTGGGGTCCTCCAGACCAGGGCTCGAACCCGTGTCCCCTGCATTAGCAGGCAGATTCTCAACCACTGCGCCACCAGGGAACTGTCTCTAACGAACAGAATGCGAAATCAACACAAAGCCTGATTATGCGACCTCTGCCAAGGGAAAGGTCTGAGAGTTGTCTATTTACTAATGAAGCTCAGTGTGTATTAAGGGTTGACTGAAGCAATCATCAGGAATTTTCATCCCTTAAATTAGTGTTTTCCAACAGATGCACATCTTTCATTTCGGATAATATAACTTTTAAGTTCAGGATACAGATGGACAAAAGAAAAGAAAAAAAGGTAACCAAAACAACATTTTCAGTAATAACACAGTAACAGCTATCATCCTTCCCTGAGGAATTCAGCCTACTTTATGGACACAATTTAATACAAACTCATAAGAAAGCTAACAAAGCCCCAAACCACTTCACAATAGCGTAGAGAGGTAAAAGTCAAACTTATTACTGCCAGGCCCAGCAGACAATGGCACCTACCGGAAAGAGCACAGGACAGGAAAACCTGGAAGCGTGCGTTCCAGTTTCGGTTATTCCTGTAAGCATTAGTATGATCTGAGTGAACTCAGCCTGTCCTGCTTTTTCCGTTTATAAAAACCTACATCATCCTCTCAGTAGAATGAAATGCCACATCTGAAAAGTTGCAGATCTCTTTAGGAAAGAAACAAAACTCATGCTTTCCAACCAAAATGGAATAATTCAGTCAATGGAGACAATAAAAATCTGCCATAAAGCAACTGTTTACTTGAAATCTATCTTTTGTGGTATATTTATTGGGGTAAGGAGTGTAAGGAAATCATAATTAGAGTTACCAATTATTCCAGAAATCAAGGTCATTAAGTTCAGATTCCAACTTTGACCTTGACCCAGGCTTACAGAGATGTAAGGTGTCCCAACACCTCATATCCACCATACATGGGAGAAACAAGGTATGCAG
>NW_021148933.1:7043-8186 GCF_002837175.3 Physeter macrocephalus
CTCCCTGAGAGAAGTAATGTTATCTCTATTTTATAGATGAGAAAACTGAGGCAAAAACAGATAACATGCTCAAGAGTACTAGACAAGTAAATTTTAGAGTCAAGATTTGAACCCAAGTTCTCAAGTTTTAGATCCCTTACTCTTAGTCACCAAGCTATATACTGAGGAAGGGGATGAAAGCTGAAGCCATTACCTCATGCTCAACAAGTTAGACAGAAACTTAGCAGGTATGGTTGAAAGAAGACAGGACTTGGAGTCATAAGTCCAGAGCCTGAGTTATGAAATGAATTCTCCTCTCATCTAGATATAGGTTTGTTTTTAGAAAATGAAGAAGAGCACTGCATATTTTGATTGTTAATTTCTGGACTTAATGATTACCAAAGAATGGAATTTTATCAGGGAGCTATTTTGCAATGATATAAATTATTGATTCAAAATCAAAGCTTTATTTTAAATTATTGATTCAAAATCAAATCTTTATTAAGTCTCCATTGCATTAGAAGTCTTTCTCACTCTTCATTTCTTTTTAAACCCTTTCCTGTTTACTCTTGGCCAAAGCTTGAAGCCTAATTTAACATTTGGAAATAAAATAATGAAACAGTCATAACACAGCAATTCCAATGCCTACTGAAACGGAAGCTCTAAATAATTTTTCAGATAATTTAGGAAATTAAAAATATTTACATCATAGATGCAAAGACAGAAGTTACTTGTGTAATAAAATAAATGGTGAGACAAAAAGTTTCTGGTCAAGTAGATTTGTTTAAATATGAACACTAATCTGAGTTCTACCCCTGTGCTAAAACCCAGTGACAGGTTGCCTACAGCTTCTAAAGGGATAGTTCAGTGCACTGGGTCAAATTCATGCCATAAAATGTGGTATAAGTAGTAGTACTAGAAGACAGAGTGTGACTGTCTTCTTTGGGACATAGATGAAGACCCCACAATGGACAATATCAAGGACAAATTATGTAGAATAAGATTTTATCTCAGTCCTTGGAACATGTCATCCAGGATAGAAGAAGAAGTAGATTTATTATCAAGTACATGAAGCCAGAGGCAGTTAGCAATGAGTGGTAGTTGGTTAAAATAGGTTTTAGAAGTAGAGGCACGGATGTAGAGAACAAACTTAGGGTTACCAGG
>NW_021148934.1:0-328 GCF_002837175.3 Physeter macrocephalus
ACGTCTCGATTTTGTGTGCAAATACATATATGCACACGCCGATCGGTGTAGTGACTGCAATAACACAGATGTCGCTTTGTGTCTGAAATATACGTGTGTGCCTAGACAGCTGAAGAGTTGCAGAATATGGAGACGGCAGCAGAGCGAGGCTTCCGAGCGCCATTCCGACGGCTGCTGTCTGCAGGAGACGTGTGCACCCCCTGGAGTTTCCCTGTTTTCAAGAAGTGCAAGAATTACAGCGGAAGTAGCCGAACACCTAAATAAATAACACCCTGCGAGCCTCCTGGCTTATTTTGCCTGCGAGTACAGCGGCCCTCCTGCTAGCAAG
>NW_021148934.1:1603-2658 GCF_002837175.3 Physeter macrocephalus
ACACTCCTGCAGGAAGTGGGCTGCTGCTGCTGGGCGGCGTCTTATTCCTCCAAGACGGGCCGGCAGCAGGCAGCTCCCCGCAGGCGCTGCTGCTTGTCCAGCTTCCCGGTCGAGAAGAAGACGCCGTCGCAGCGGAGGAAACGCAGCAGCAGCTCGCAGAGACGCAGCACGCGAGGCAGCGAAGAGAAGAAGCAACAGCAGCTTGAACACAACAGCAGAAGGCGGAGCAGCAGGAGCAGCAGGGCCGGGGCAAGGAGACAAGCAGCAGCTGCAGCAACAGCGGCAAACGTGTGCGCGGGAGAGAAAGTGCAGCTAGAGACGAACCCCACCATGCAGCAGCAGCAGATACTGCACGATGAAACTCAGCAATAGCGCAGCTGCAACGAGGCAGCAGCAGGAGGAAGCTTGGAGGGGGAAGCAAAGAAGCAGTTGCGGGAGAACCCGCAGCAGCAACATCGATTCTGGGTGCTGCACTGCCCAGAGAGAGTTACCAGGAGGAGCAGAGGAGGACGAGGAGTAGCAGCAGTTAAAGTAGCACCTAAAGCAGCAGCTAAAGCAGCAGTAGAATGCAAATTGTTGCTGCAGCAGCATCAGCAACAGCTGCGATGCGACGGAGAATACAGCAGCAGCGGCAACACAGAGAGGAGAGAGCGACGCAAGAGAGCGGCAGAAGGAGGCTGCCCCGTAAGACAAGCAGCAGCAACAGCATGATGGAACGAAGAAGAGCAGGAGCAGCGGCAGAAGTGAATTCGAAAGCAACAGCAACAACAGCGCAGGCAGCAGCAGAATCAAAAGTTGCAGCGGGAGCACGAGGAGGAGCAGCAGCACAAGCAGCTGCAGCAGGAGAAGCAGCTAAAGGAGCAGCAGCAGGAGGCGCATCAGAAGGGGCAGCAGGACATGAATACGCAAGAGTAGCAGCATCAGCAGCAGCAGAGAAAAAGAGCAGCGTCGGCAGGAGGAGCAGCAGTACCAGAAGCAGCAGCAACAGGAGCAGCAGTTGAGGAGACGCAGCAGCAGCAGCAGGAGCAGCAGTTGAGGAGACGCAGCAGCAGCAG
>NW_021148934.1:6485-8186 GCF_002837175.3 Physeter macrocephalus
GTATATATACATATATATATGCGTGTATACGTTAGTGTACGTATACGAGTGCATATCAATGTATGCGTGTCCACGTATAGGTGGGTGTACATATAATATAATTATGGTTACTAAATCTTGTATGCATGCATACAGACTTAACTACACTTCCACCATAGATACATATATATATATATATATATATATATATGCGTGCGTATGTATTCATTTGTGCATATGTGTATCCATATATGTAAGTATATGCCATTAGACGGTAGGTGTGTGGAAAACAAAAACAAGAAGTTGGGAATGTGCTGCAGTGCCTTATCAACTGAACAACCTTGCTGCTCCTGCTACTACTATTCTGAAAGCATACCTTCCTCTTCTGTCTGCTGCTGCTGCTACTGCAAACCCCACACGACTAGCCGTCGCTGCTGCTGCTGCTCCATCTGACTGCTGCTGTTCCCGCACACTGCTGGCGCTGCTGCTGTTGCTGCTACTTCCCCCTCCTCCTCCTGCTGCTGCTGCTTCTCTTCCACGTTTTCCTTCAGCTGCTCCGGCTCTGCCTTCTCTGCGAGGCAGTAGTAGCTGCTGTTGCTGCAGCGCGTGGTCGCCCTGTGCAGCAGCAGCAAGAACGAAATTTTCCACCTGCAACAGAAAAGAACGACATCCCTCCAACTGCCGTGTCTTCTCTTCCAAGGCGCTTTTTAAATTTCGATTCATCTGCTCCTTCGCATCTGCAACACAAGAGCAGATGCGATGGCGCGACAGCAATGAAAACAGCAGCAGCAAAAAGTTGAGCAGCAGCTGCGACACCGACAGTACCAGCACCAGCAGCAAAAGAAGACACAATGCAATACCAGCACCAGCAACAGCTACAATGAATTCATAACAACAGCACCAGCAGCGACACCAAGAGCAGCAACAGCAGGAGCAAGACCAGCAGCAAGATCAGCAGCAGCAGCAGCCACACAGCAACGGCAACATTAGTAGCAACTACAACCGCAACAGCAGCAAATGCAGCAGCAGCAGCATCCGCAGCGACAGTCACAGCAGCAGTCAATGCAGAAAACGTAGCAGCAACACCATCAGCACTCAAAAGAGCTGCAGCAGCAGACGCAGCAATAGCAGCAGCACTGTACACAGCAGCCGCACCACCACAGCCAAAAGCAGCAGCAGCAGGAACAGTCACGACAGCGGCACCGGCAAAAGAAGCATCACCAGCAAAAAGTACCAGCGTAAGGAAGAGCAGCAGCATAAATAAGGGCAGCAGCAGCTACAGCACCAAAGGCAACAGCAACAACAGTCACGGCAGCAGCAGCAATTACAGCAGCTGTCATAGCAACAAGAACAGCAGTGGCAGCAGCAGTTACACGCTCGTCAGAGGAGGCGCAGCACCTAGACCAGCAATAACAGCAGCAGCACAAGAACGAGCCGCAGCAGCAACAACCACTGCACCCCTAGAGATCACAGCACCAGCAATTACAGCGTATCTTTCTAGTGTACCTCTACATCTCTATACAAATTGTTCACGAGCGTGGATGATGCGTAGATCGGTACATATACGCCATGATAGGCGCCTCTAAGCATATTCATGTGTATATGTGGTCTGTTGAAGAGAGAGAGGGTGAAGCGCGGATCTTCACCCTTAGCCACGGACACGTGTGCGTGTGTACATACACCTACGATACACACTTATTTACGTGTTCGCGCATGCCTAAC
>NW_021148938.1:0-393 GCF_002837175.3 Physeter macrocephalus
TGTATATCTTTGTTTGTACAGATGGCACAGCCTCTGTCGCCGGCTGCTCAATCATGCCACGTCCGCTGCATTACGAAGTTGCACGTAGACTCTTCTGTCTGTATATATTTACACCTTCCTATGTTCGTAACTGTGCAGGCGTATAACGATGTGTTTGTCTGTATTCCTGTGTGTGTATGTGTGTGTATCTATCTCTGGTCGTGTTGTGTGTTAGTAGCTGTACGCACACGCAAGGAGAAAGAAATGTATATATATGCGTGTGTGTGTGTGCGAGTGTCTATGTGGCCAAGTGCGTCGACGTTCACACGCCCGTATATGTATGCATCCACCATTCATTCGAAGACACGCGCAGGGCTCTCTGTGGATGTGGTAGACGTCGCCACGTGTCTGTCT
>NW_021148938.1:7837-8185 GCF_002837175.3 Physeter macrocephalus
AGAGGGAATAGAACCTGGAAAAGCACGAGGGAGGGTGGAAAAGAGAAATTACCGACGCGCTGAACGGTGCGGGATATCGATGTTAATAGAGGATATTACAACCCCCACAGAAGCGCTCGGCCCTGTCACGCCCAGGATAAGTGAGTGACCTGCACAATGAGAAGTTCAGATTTCACTGTTCAGCAGTATACCACACTTTACACTCACGGATTTCTCCAAGACCCTGTGCACTCCACACCAGAGCAAATCTCGTTGCCTGGAGGGCTTCACCTCCGTAGTCGGTTGAAGTGGTGTTTCACTCTTCTTGCTGTTACACGCTTGCCCAAGCCAGGCCTTACCTCTCCCGAA
>NW_021148939.1:0-447 GCF_002837175.3 Physeter macrocephalus
GTGTGTATATTCATAGGTCCATTTACAACTGCATCTATGGATGGTGCCTTTCCATCCAGATATGAGCAGACGATTGGACACATGTATATGTATTCCGTGTGTAGGTGGCGTGGTGGGAGATGATACGCTGCCGCTTGTGGTACAGACGCTGCTGCGACTCTTCTCGGTACTCCACGTAGAGATGGGGGTCCGCGCACTTAGGCTACAAATGATTCGCAGTAACGGGGGCTGCTGTAGCTGCGTCTGCTGGTCTGACAATGCTTTTGGTGCTGCCCTCTTGCTGAGGTAGTTGGAGCAGAGGCAGCTGCTGCTGCGCTTCAAAAAACACTGAAGTTTGTGGCGGTCTTCTGTCTTTCTATTGAAAGGCACTTTTTTTGCAGTCCCCCAGCGCCGCTCGACTGTGTGTCGCTGCGGCTGCTCGTCGCTGTTGGTGTCCACAGTACGAAA
>NW_021148939.1:5889-6586 GCF_002837175.3 Physeter macrocephalus
GAACCGAAAAGTTGAAAAATATCATGTGCATCATCTACGCGCGCCTGCAGTAATAGGGCACGCGTCTGCTTACCATAGGAGCAACGTAGAAGTGACCTTCTCGATAGCGGAGTAGGCAACTCTGCAGAGAGAGGGCCAGCTCTTGCGCCACTGAGAGGTGCAGCATGCGGTAGCCAGCCGTTCAAGTCCATAATATGGCATACTGTTTCAGATGTGCATCCACCTTTAAAGGAAGACACGTATGCGGAGACACTGCCTGTGAGAGTTCAAACAGGCTAGAAAGTCTTTTTGCTGGCGAGTTCTATTATATTTATACAGTAATTGTGTACAAGCGCCGCTATAGCTTGTGCTTGGAACGACGACGTACGGTGTTCTGATGGCCAGCTAGGCGGACAAGGATCTCTCACCGTTAGCGGGTGGAGAGGATATGCAGTGTGGTTTAACGTGGGATCGAACTGTTATGTCCGTCTGCGTATACAAGGGCGCACGTATAAATATGTATTTGTGTGCTTGTACACACGTGGAGGCGAGGGTGTCTTTTTGCAGAGGGATGGTGTAGGAAGGAGAGTTATGAAAACGTTTAAAGGGAAGCGATCTAAGTGAGAGATCGCATTATGTAAGACTTTTTGCGTCATTTTTCGCAGGCGGGCTCTGTAGGTTGTGTTACCTATGTGTAGGTCACATACGGAAGGCGTGT
>NW_021148939.1:6677-8185 GCF_002837175.3 Physeter macrocephalus
GACGAGCGATCGCAGCTGGCTTTAATACTGCACTCAAGCACGTCACCACCGATAGTATGTGATCCCAAGCTCGTCGTATCTAAGCTAGCCCGCTACATGGCGTCGAAATTTGAATTATTGTCGACTTTACCAGCGTTTTCAGGCCGTCAGTGCGATTATCGCGGCTTCATGAATGAAGGCTGCTATTAGATTCGGCAGCTCTCCTTGCGAGTTTTCCCCTGTTCGCTTTGACAAAACGCATTGACTGAATATTTAGTACGAACTGAGAGAAGCGCAATTCTGCTGCTTCTATCAGCATAACGAACAATCAAAAAGTGGAATTCCCACACTCCGACCAACACGTCAGCTTAGATTGTCGCATGACACACAGCATGGCAGTACCTGTCGCTTCGCTCTTGTATGACGGCGTCAGTCCTTACGAGGTGCCTCCGCATCGCTGCGAATTTGTTCGACGCGCGAATAGAGGGACTTCTACGCCGCGTCAGTCGCAGTATGTGCTGTTCGGGCACGAACATGGCTTTCAAGTAAATCACCTTCGTTTCGTTTCTGTCGTCCATCAAAACCTCCCCCCCTTACTTCTATGTGCCCCAATATGGTAATCACGACTGATACATGCCGCAGGGTGTGCTCCTTTCTTCCGTAGCGGTGAGCGCGTGTCCTAAGAATTTGAAACTTTCTGCATGCTTGCAGATAAAGGCTGCTCGGCAAGAGCGCACACGAAGCACATTCTCCTGGGGCTACCCATGAAGCTACCAGCGCCCAGCGCAGTTGGTAGCGACAGCGTCGTCGATGATCGAGATACCTGCATTTCTCTGCTTCAAACGCACCGACAAGGTAGAGCGGAACACCGGATGGTTGAAGTTGCACAGGACTGTGTTTCGTGATCCTTGTCCGCCGTCGCCAGAAGGTTGCTTCTTTTTGCAGCTTTGACGAAGGACTAGTGGGATTATCCCATCCGACCAAAATGTATCCTGCTGTCAAGCGGAAACGTTTTCACAGGACAGCTGAGAGGTCCCGTCCAGATGGCCACCGCCTGGAAGATGTCACGTTAAAGCCCCGTGTATCGAGAAAAGTCTAAGGCTCTGCCCGGTTTCTGTTCCTCCAGTTAGCATGAGGGCGCGACCCCTACGTCCGACTCTCTTGAAGTCTCATCGGCTACGCTAACGTAGCGTTCCGTACCAGGGCCTGGCTTACTAGATATCGGGCATATCGCAGCGGATACTGCTTTCCGCACGTGGTTCCACCTAAAGAGATGTCACTGAATCACCGTATTTCTGCCGTATGCAGGTCGCAAAGATGTTCTGGGCTTCGAGTTAGGTTGCTGGCGTTATCCCGAGAGGACTTCGTTGGCCTCTTCACTGCAGCATAGCGACCCGCCCGCGCGATTCTGAAGCTGGGGTGGCCATATAAAAACCAGTTTGCTGGCGTCCCCACATCTAAGCAACATGGCTTCAGGGGAACTACGACCTCTCATCCAGATAGTTATTCAGAAGCAAGAAGGCTTAAGG
>NW_021148940.1:0-1898 GCF_002837175.3 Physeter macrocephalus
GGAATACGGAAGCTAAAACCAATCCATTTATTCAAATTTTAAGGCACAGCAGGTCGGGGAGGATAGCATCGCGTCATGTACACGTATGCACATACACGCACATATGCACGTATACTTCTCGTACTGCGAGGATGTGAACCCAGTAGCACTGCACTGCGCGAGTTCACACGGAAGCCTTTGATCTGAAATTGACTGATTACTCTTTTTTTCATGTACTCATACGCGCGTGTGAGTAAAGTCTGGAAGCATAATCACGTGTACAAATAGACACGCAGATGTGCGTAGGCTGGAGGGGCGCGGATCCTGTGCCGAGGTAGACTGAAGTTACGGACGCGGCCATACGCCCACGCATAAACAGGAATGCGCACACACAGGGAGACACACACAAACAAACAGACACACACATACACAGAGACAGACACAGACGTATATCCGCAGAAGATGTTCCTGATACACAAATGACCTTTCGCTCAATTGAGAGACCTCTCCATTTGAAAAAAGCCGACCGCAGAAGAGGGCGGCGGACGCTAAGGTACACAGGACAGCAGATCCAGAGGAAAACTCGTGCAGCTGAACACTTACGTAACATATACACATATATATAGATATTTACATGGACACCGACAGGTTTCTGCGTACGCATCGACTCGTAGCTTTGCCGCATACGCGGAGGCTGGAAGAACACGTTGCATGTAGGCTTCGTATAGACACGCGGGAGCCTATGGGCACATGTATACATGCACGTGTCTACTTCGATATAATCTACTTGAATACGCAGGAATGTGCGTAGCGCGCATATTAGAGCTTCGGATACAGCTGGACGCACACACGTACATACACTTTAATGGACAGAGCGTAAGCTTTAGCCTAAGGAAAAAGCAGTTTCAACGGGACGGCGTCCACCTGGGGTCGAAAAGTGGATAGACAACGAGACGGGGTGTGTGCGTCTTCACACTGTATTCCAATAATGCAAACAAGACACGTATATACATATGTATGCACACACGCGTACACTAATGTAAATCCACAGCACAGGCACATCTCTATACATATATATATATATATATATGCATATAAATAAGCATGCATATCTATACATATATGCATATAGAGCATACAACATAGACTACCTCAACGTGCAGACGGCTATGTGGCTTGTACACCCCCCGCACCAGGAATCGACAGGCACTTACGCATATACGCGTAGCTCTACGAAGGTGCAGTCCACGGTCAAGATCTACTTATTTTACACGTACGTATACCGCTACAGGCGCCCCTACGTAGCGTCCCCGGGGTCCACTGCAGTAGAAAATAAAACGAATTGAAATAGCTATGCCTACCTATACGTCCAGCTTGTGCGGACGCGGTCTGCCACCAATCTCCACGAGGAAAGACGCAGCGCCATCAGGCTGGCGATTGCATCAAGGGAGCTTCTTCCTTGTTAACGGGACTGTGATTGTCGTGCTAGCCACAATACCAGCTGCAGCACGGCTAGGAGCATTGGAGAACCATATTGCCGCCAAGAAGGAAAACGTTCTTCTCCCTGTTATACGTGAGCGAAGTCATAACAGTGCAACCCGCAGGTACTATCGTGGAACAGTGTTGCTTCACCTTTGGGACGTCCTTTTTTCTGTTACAAGTAACCATGGCAGCCCCACTGCTAGGGGGTGCGTCAGTGTTGCTTCATTTACAAAGTAATAAGCTTCCCTGTCAGTAGTAGGAGAAGTTGCTGCGCGCCAGCTGTTGCCGCACCTGCACTTACATTTGCAGTGCAATAATTTGTGGCTGCTGGACAACGAGATTTCTGTGGAGTGCATGTATATGAATGTACGCTAGCTACAACAGTAGAGCGGCTACTGCCCTACCCCCCCACCGGCGCGGACAAACATTTCGACGTT
>NW_021148940.1:7769-8185 GCF_002837175.3 Physeter macrocephalus
GCCCTTGTGTCTGCTGCTGTGGCGGCGCTTGCTTGTGCTGCTGGTGGGATGGTTGTGACTGCTGGTGTTGTTGCTGCTGTTGGAGGAGGAGAGTCCGTTCGTCATTCCATATTTTCTTAACCGCACCCCACACGCCGAGGGGCGCTCCGCGGTGAAGCTGCAGCACCACTTTTACTCGATCCAGCGGCGCTGTTACAGTGCGAGAAGCAGCTCCTGCAGCACAGCAGAAAGAAGCAGCAGCCTTATTACTACGGAAAAGAGCGGCAGCCAAGCACACACGCGGCAGCTGCAGCAGTTTAAGGAGGAGCAGCAGCAGCACTGGGGGAAAAGAAGCTGCAGCCAGCGTGACGGACAAACGGGAAAACCAAAGCAGCGCACGCTAAAAAGGAGAAGAAAGAACCCTGATCATTATGTTT
>NW_021148941.1:0-901 GCF_002837175.3 Physeter macrocephalus
TTGGGACTATTTTAAGGCAGTACTAAGAGTAATGCACTAGGATAGGTCTAACGATTACTATGTGGTAGCAGTGGCACAATTAACATTATTACGGATACGTGGTAGCCATACTGAAACGAACGGGGGAGAAATAGCAAACGATTTAGTGTAGCACCCGTACGCAGCTGTGGCACTGTTGCAAATGTCTCTACAGGGTAGTAGACTGCTTGGTAGTACAAGTCCTGCCAATGTATGCTGATAGGCTTGCAGCGTCCGTACACGTTGTTCACGTGGACATGTGTGAAGGTGAAATGTGTCCATATATAGACATGTATGTATAGCGCCTGACACTTTGAACGTGCTATACATATGTGGATACATATATTTATAATTCTCGGCAACTGCGTACACGTCAGCGTAATAGCAGCAACACTTCTATGCAGTCGTCGAAACAGCAGTTGTAGCATTACGTTACCGCGATTGTACCAGGGGGCCACTACACACTGTGGCTACAGTAGATTCACCTATTAACCGCACGGCCATTGACGCCAAACTACGCATCACTAGCTACCAGTTAGAATGTAATACTGCTTAGTTGACCTGTCGCCTTATATGAAGAGAGTCGGATTACTACGTAGTGAGAGTAACTTCAAAATGACTACCGGGTTAAAATTTTTCTTGCGTTATGGCCACAATAGAGCATGAGTAGTAAAACTATGGTAATTGCGTACATGTGTCTACACAACTAGCATGACGGGTGAGCAGCTTTGCCACGCTATAGCAGCAGGTGTAGTAGTATTAATAATTATTATAGTAATAGTAAGAGTGAGAGTAGTAGCAGCGGCGGCAGTAGTAGTGGTAGGCCAAATGAAAGGAGTTCGATAACGCGTAGTGGTACGAGTAGAAACAGCACCATTCGATA
>NW_021148941.1:1697-2685 GCF_002837175.3 Physeter macrocephalus
CCCCTCTTCCTGTTGGACTGCTTTATGCTGTCCCTGCACACTTTGGAAGAACGTATCCGGCGTGTCCACTTTTCTCATCACCTCGTTCCCTGCTTTCCATTGCTTTGTATCCCCTTCGTCCTTCTTTGTACCTACCTTTCCTTCTGTCTTTTCGTGTCCGTTGTCTGCATCTGCTGCACCACTAATTAAAGACGTATCTATCAAATCATGCTGAAGATTCCCTGCTCGCTACGCAGATGGTAGCTGTTCTGGAGGTGGATCCAGATAAATCGTCGACGCCACGTGCTTCCCCTTCTACGTTGTTCTATCTATACTTCCCTGCCGGTTGGGACACTGGTGCTGGTTGTAACGCTCCTGCTGGTGGCTGGTGTGACTGCTTTGAAGCGACTGTATACGGGTACTCTTGACGGCCCATCGTCTTCACTTGTAAAGTCCCATTCTTTGCTGTTGAGGGGATACACTACTTCCGATCCCCTCCCACCTCCGTGGTAATATTCTGTGTTGTTTGATTCTGTTCTCACGTTGCGTATCCGGGCGTGCGGCTCCCGTCACCTAGCAACTCTGCTGCACTCGTCAGCAGTCTATGTAGCACCGTCAACTGTACTCTCCGCTTTTTTTGTTCTGACTTGTGCAATCGCTGACGTGAGCACTGTCTTCTTCTTTGGTTTACATTATTGCCGCTGATACATAGGCGCAATTTTCTTCTTTAGTACTTTTCGTAAACGGTGTTGATTCAGGATTCTCTGCTGTATCCTGAACTAAGGGGTTGAGAATTGACAGTTGGTCTGCGTCTGTTTTCTTATCTGTTTTCTACTGAAGCGTGGACAAAAACAGTCGCTGCATTAATAAGCGAGCTTTATTCTGAGCTTCTGTTCTCAGTTGTTCCACTTAAATCTTGGGCAGAATTGACATATGATTCGAGACCTGAGTGCGTCGTCTTTGAGGCTTGCTCTTCGCTGTCAACTTCGGATATGGACTTTGTTGAATC
>NW_021148941.1:4024-4679 GCF_002837175.3 Physeter macrocephalus
GGGTGTGAACGCGTCGGTTAGGTTTGAGCTGGAGAATGAAGACGTTTGTCTAAGCACGGAGTGAGATGCCTACATGTTAAGAAGGAGTGACATTTTTATATTTAGTTCAATAAACACTCGCTGGTTTCCTTTTCAAGACTCTAAAGGCCCGTTGTCTTCTCTTTCGACCAGTGAAGAAGCAGTCGGGACAGTTTTTGTGTATTTTAGGACGGGCCGCCCTTTTTTGGACCGATTCACTGGCGACGCTTGTTGGCTGGCCTGCCCCGGGACTAACGTGTGTCGACGACCCGCTGCCCTGCAGGGTTCCAGAGATATGTATATAATGTCCTATCTCGCAGTAATACGTCATCCGCATTTTATTCGCAGTTCTACATTCGCCTGTGCTAAGCGAGGTGAACTTTCAAATACATTCGCCGCAAAGGTCGCACTTTTGTGTAGCGGTTCCTCATCAAATGTGTATACATGAACTCTTGTTACTAGTTGCAGCATCAACCAACAACCCTTTAACGGTGAGCTGCTGCGGCTTCTGCTGGAGCTTGCTACTAGTTGCATCATCAAGGGTGAGCTGCTGCTACTTCTGCTGGAGCCTGCTACTAGTTGCATTATCAACAAGCAACCCATCTACGGTGAGCTGCTGCTGCTGCTTCTGCTAGGG
>NW_021148941.1:5253-6794 GCF_002837175.3 Physeter macrocephalus
TGAGATGAACCCGTAGTGTCTCCTGCCCTTACACTTACACCCTACCGATGGACTATCATGTGCAGAAGCGTCTAATTCTGTCTATATCTTGATATGCTTATAACCACTTTATACTTGCAGATTGGAAGTACGTGGTAACTGAGCAATTTTGAGCTGTCAAGACACGAATATCAGACAATCCCGCACAAGCGTGTGGGTACACATGCGCAGATGCCCAAATCCCGTGCTCGTAAGTGTGACAAGTCGGCTCCTGCTTCATGCAGTTCGTCCGACGCAACATGCATAAACCCGACAAGTAAAAAGGAGGCGCTTACACGCGCACGTGCGGAAACACTCATTTAAATATACATACATACACATGTATACGTGTAACGCTCGTCTACATACCGGCATACACACAAGCGCAGACGTACGCTTACATAAACGCAGATGTGTATTAAGCATACAAAATATTCTTGTGTGTGGAGCTCGGTGTTCACCTTTATACAGTATATGTTCAGTTACACAGTTCTACATAATTGCACACGTACATACAGGCATATACTTGTGTACGTACATGTATGTAGATCTACATGCACGTAGGCATATTGTACGCTTTGCGTAAGCTCAACTGGCATTCGGGTAGACGGATACTGAGTCAACATGAAGGTCGTCTTTTGGAGATTTCGCTAAGATGGGAACTCGCTCTTTTAGGCAAACGCAAATAGCCAGAGCATCCACATAACCTGCAGTAATGCATACGTGATATATGTATGTGTATACACATGCCGTGCAGCAGTAGACTGCTGCACCTAGACGCTCGTGCGGAACCTCATATGTAGGAACAAGTTGAGCCAGCTACGTGTCTGCGTACTGCGAAAGAATTTGGTGAAAGTGACCAAGATGTACCGGTTTCTATGCGCAGCCTGAGGAGTGTTCCCTAAGTTCTGGGTTTTTTTCTCGTGGCTGAAAGTAGACACTTCCATCCTCTCTTGCTAATTTCTAATATTGCGTGGCACCAGTTGTTAAGACGCACAACAATTCTGTACATCTTGTGTTCTGTGCTCTCGTGCACCTACTGACGTGAACAGACAAACACTAACTCAGAAGGCGACTGTACCAATTGAAGGTCAATTCTGCCAAACGAGTTCTGTTGTATGTCACAGTGTAAGTTCAGACACCCCATACGTCTTCAACGAACGTTCTTGTCTGCCGCGACATATACCTACTTATGTACGTCTATGGGGAATCTGGCGTGGCCTCAGTATCCGTGGGCAACAGAAGAAGTACCAGTTTTCAAAAGAAAAGGAACTGCGCCAGGAACCGCCTTGTGTAACGCGTTGGGTCAAGACGAGGGAACAGATACTGTTACGCGGAGTGTGTAGTGCCACAAATGAAGCTCATATCATCTACAAACAGGCATACCGAGAAGAACTTGTATGACTTGCCGGTAGATCACTGTCCCTAAACAGGAGGCTAAGAAGGATTGTTGTGAGCTGGGAAGTGAGTAAACCACGTCTTGTTGGGACATGCCAGGGCAGATTATTTCGGACGTCGCAGTT
>NW_021148941.1:8015-8184 GCF_002837175.3 Physeter macrocephalus
TTGTAAGGCTGCGCACGCCCTTCTCTCTGGTTGTCAGCATACGCACCTTCCCCTCCTCATGTGTTCATCGACGTGAGGACACGCAATCTTTTTCCCACGGTTCACGATGCGGACAAACTGGAGAAGTCTTTACTCCTGTCCGTCCCGGCTTCTGCCTCTTCCCAGGCAC
>NW_021148942.1:0-251 GCF_002837175.3 Physeter macrocephalus
TGCTGCTGCTGCTGAAGAAGAAGAAGAAGTGCAGCTGCCGGGAGAATACTCTGCACAGCTGCCGTGGCGAAGGAAGGCACTCTCTCGCAGAGGAGACGCTGCTGCTGTTGGGTGTGTGAGATGTAGCTCCTCTCTCTGTTGCCTGTGTGATGTTACGCGCGGGGGAGCGACGACAGCTGTAGAGCTAATTCCTGCTGCTCACACTGTTGCTGTTGCTGCCGCTGCTGTTGCTGCTGCTGTGTCTGTTGCTG
>NW_021148942.1:5322-8184 GCF_002837175.3 Physeter macrocephalus
CCCCAGCAGAAGCTCATGGTACCCGGAAATTTTCTACGGATATTTCGTCGGCGAACGCCGATGGCGGTGCATGGATGCCGAAATACGTAAGAAGGCTGGTAGAATCAGACAACACAGTCCGGGAGGCTGAGTGTGCGTAGAGTAAAACAACGAAGCTCCTTTAAGTAGACAAACTTCTGGTGTACATCCAGCACACACAGCGCCCGGTACTCCCTGCACACTGCAGGAGGTCGCGTTGGCTACGGTTACTGCCATGTTTCTTAAGTGGAGCCCATGCTTGTGTGCTTCCAGCACACACAGCGCACGACACCTCTGGCACACTGCAGCAGGGCGAGTCGCTTGCTGGTACCGGCAGTTCCCTAGAGTGTATCTCTGTATACTACAGCGTCCGACTCATGAGACACACACGGGCGCACATAACCTGTATGTAGTTCTGAAATGCGCGTAAAAGACCACGGGCAGGATCTCGCCTTCTTGCCGCCTTCGTGGTGGTACCCTCAGTGAGTCCCACTGCACGTATGTATAACGCAGCGTATTGAGGTGCTATGTACACGTCAGCATTCGCGCGCCGTCGACACACGAAGTGCAAGGGAACTCCACGCAGTGTACGGACACCGCAGGCGACTTCGGACTGCAGCATTCAGTTTTCACATCCCGAGTTGGGATTGCAGCATCCGATCGCTGCGGCTAAACTGCACCATTCACCTCCCGCCCACCTCTGAGCCGCACCGCCGTACGCTAACATTCACCTAGAGTTTCGTATCCACTTACTGCTTCTAGTAATAGGTTCAACGCTTTAGGTCCCGTCCCTGTCCTTCCCATCTCAGACGTAGACTAACTTCCACTTAGAGTTTCGTATCCACTTACTGCTTCAAATAGTAGGTTCAACGCTTTAGGTCCCGTCCCTGTCCTTCCCATCTCAGACGTAGACTAACTTTCACTCCGAGTTTCGTATCCACTTACTGCTTCAAATAGTAGGTTCAACGCTTTAGGTCCCGTCCCTGTCCTTCCCATCTCAGACGTAGACTAACTTTCACTCCGAGTTTCGTATCCACTTACTGCTTCAAATAGTAGGTTCAACGCTTTAGGTCCCGTCCCTGTCCTTCCCATCTCAGACGTAGACTAACTTTCACTCCGAGTTTCGTATCCACTTACTGCTTCAAATAGTAGGTTCAACGCTTTAGGTCCCGTCCCTGTCCTTCCCATCTCAGACGTAGACTAACTTTCACTCCGAGTTTCGTATCCACTTACTGCTTCAAATAGTAGGTTCAACGCTTTAGGTCCCGTCCCTGTCCTTCCCATCTCAGACGTAGACTAACTTTCACTCCGAGTTTCGTATCCACTTACTGCTTCAAATAGTAGGTTCAACGCTTTAGGTCCCGTCCCTGTCCTTCCCATCTCAGACGTAGACTAACTTTCACTCCGAGTTTCGTATCCACTTACTGCTTCAAATAGTAGGTTCAACGCTTTAGGTCCCGTCCCTGTCCTTCCCATCTCAGACGTAGACTAACTTTCACTCCGAGTTTCGTATCCACTTACTGCTTCAAATAGTAGGTTCAACGCTTTAGGTCCCGTCCCTGTCCTTCCCATCTCAGACGTAGACTAACTTTCACTCCGAGTTTCGTATCCACTTACTGCTTCAAATAGTAGGTTCAACGCTTTAGGTCCCGTCCCTGTCCTTCCCATCTCAGACGTAGACTAACTTTCACTCCGAGTTTCGTATCCACTTACTGCTTCAAATAGTAGGTTCAACGCTTTAGGTCCCGTCCCTGTCCTTCCCATCTCAGACGTAGACTAACTTTCACTCCGAGTTTCGTATCCACTTACTGCTTCAAATAGTAGGTTCAACGCTTTAGGTCCCGTCCCTGTCCTTCCCATCTCAGACGTAGACTAACTTTCACTCCGAGTTTCGTATCCACTTACTGCTTCAAATAGTAGGTTCAACGCTTTAGGTCCCGTCCCTGTCCTTCCCATCTCAGACGTAGACTAACTTTCACTCCGAGTTTCGTATCCACTTACTGCTTCAAATAGTAGGTTCAACGCTTTAGGTCCCGTCCCTGTCCTTCCCATCTCAGACGTAGACTAACTTTCACTCCGAGTTTCGTATCCACTTACTGCTTCAAATAGTAGGTTCAACGCTTTAGGTCCCGTCCCTGTCCTTCCCATCTCAGACGTAGACTAACTTTCACTCCGAGTTTCGTATCCACTTACTGCTTCAAATAGTAGGTTCAACGCTTTAGGTCCCGTCCCTGTCCTTCCCATCTCAGACGTAGACTAACTTTCACTCCGAGTTTCGTATCCACTTACTGCTTCAAATAGTAGGTTCAACGCTTTAGGTCCCGTCCCTGTCCTTCCCATCTCAGACGTAGACTAACTTTCACTCCGAGTTTCGTATCCACTTACTGCTTCAAATAGTAGGTTCAACGCTTTAGGTCCCGTCCCTGTCCTTCCCATCTCAGACGTAGACTAACTTTCACTCCGAGTTTCGTATCCACTTACTGCTTCAAATAGTAGGTTCAACGCTTTAGGTCCCGTCCCTGTCCTTCCCATCTCAGACGTAGACTAACTTTCACTCCGAGTTTCGTATCCACTTACTGCTTCAAATAGTAGGTTCAACGCTTTAGGTCCTGATGAATCGTCCGTGTTCGTTCTGCCTTTTTGCGGTATTTGATGCTCCCCAGGCGCGTGTGGAAGCGCCCACAACTCGTGCTTCAGCTCACCTTTTGCATCACAATTGGATGCCCGCTTGTTACTCTTGTTTACTGTGGGTTTGCTCTTTTTCTTCAGCCTCTGCGGGTTTTGCTGGAGTCTCGCTGCGCGTCAACGCAGGGTCATCAGTCAGAGCTTTATCCACAATTTCTC
>NW_021148945.1:0-443 GCF_002837175.3 Physeter macrocephalus
ATAAAGGGGAGTTGATGATGGTGTATGATGGTTTTAATGTGGTGTTGGATTGTGTTTGGTAGTATTTTGTTGAGGATTTTTGGATGTATGTTGATGAGTGATATTGGGGTGTAGTTTTGTTTGTTTGTGAGGTGTTTGTGTGGTTTTGGTATGAGGGTGATGGTGGGGTGATAGAATGAGTTTGGGAGTGTTGGTGGGTGTGGTATGTTTTGGAAGAGTTTGAGAAGGATAGGTGTTAGGTGTTGTGTAAATGTTTGATAGAATTGGGGTGTGAAGGGATGTGGTGGTGGGGTTTTGTTTGTTGGAAGATTTTTAATGAGAGTTTGAATTTGAGTGGTTGTGATTGGTGTGTTGATATTTTGTATTTGTTGGTGGTTGAGTGTTGGAAGGTTATAGGTTTGTAAGAATTTGTGTATTTGTTGGAGTTTGTGGATTTTGTTGGG
>NW_021148945.1:7316-8180 GCF_002837175.3 Physeter macrocephalus
GTTTTAGTTTTGTGCATAGAAGTTTTTTGTCTGGTTAGGTAGGTTTATTGGTAGATATTTTATTGTTTTTGTTGGAATGGTAAATGGGAGTGTTTTGGTAATTTGAGTGTGAGATTTTTGATGATTAGTGTATAAGAATGCGAGAGATTTGTGTGGATTAATTTTGTATGGTGGTAGTTTAGGAAATTGATTGATTAGGTGTAGTAGTTTTCTTTACTTCTTCTTTTCCTATTTCCATTCCTTTTATTTCTTTTTCTTCTCTCATTCCTCTCCCTACAACTTCCAAAACTATCTTCAATAACACTCCTCACACTCCCCAACCTTCTCTTCTTCCTCATCTTACTCCAAATCCTTTCACTTTTTCACCATTCACAACAATCCTCCCTCTCCCTTTCTCATATATCCCCTTTATTATCTTCACCAAACTTCCCTCTATCCCTACTTTCTCCACCCTTTTTATCATAAATCCCTCTTCAATTTTCTCAAAACCTTTCTCTCCATCTATTCACATCATCATATCCTTTTTCTCCTTCACTTTCTTCATATCCTCTATCACCTTCATTCATTTCCCTATATTCAACAATCCTTCCATTCCTCCCATAAACCCCACTTCATCATCCTCTATCATCCTTTTAATCTCCTCTTCCATTCTCTTTCCTACTATTTTCTTCACCATTTTTCCATCTATCTTCATCACTCATATTCCCCTCTACTTTTCTTTCTTTCTCACCTCTTTCTCTCCTTTTCCTATCACCCTCATCCTCCCCTCATACAATCACTTTCCCACTCTTCCTCCCTCTCCTATCTTTTCCAACACTTTCACAACCATACCTCTTACCTCTTCTCTAAATCTTTCATACAATT
>NW_021148946.1:0-638 GCF_002837175.3 Physeter macrocephalus
CGGAGCTTTACAACAAAACGTTTCTCTGCATGTTTCCCCTGTGCCTTTCCGCACATTCGTATAAAGAATAAACTTACGTCCGATATATACGGTTGAAGACATATCCGTCTACGTTCAAGCAGTAACTCCTCAGTATCAGCCTATCCGCCACTTCCTCGAGCGACTCGACGGCTACCCAAGTACAGCGGCGCCTTGTCCTTTCTTTCGCGCTAGTAAATTATTCACATTACACACCTGGGTGCGCATGTATGTGAATGTAGTAATAATATACCACGGTTACGAAAGTCGGCAGCCTGCGCTTCTCTTCACGGTATTCTCTATTGAATGCCTACGACGTCTGTTATACTAGATTTTATTTGTAATTTCGTCCGGAAGAAATCTGCACTTCTTCAGTAGTCTCATCTTTGCAACGCCTTCATTTCTCTAAACGAACTTGAGTCGTTTCGACATAGCTCCAAATACATACGTGTGTGCGCTTTATTCGTGCACTAGTTTCTTTCCCTCCGCATCACCCACGCTTCTACACTTTAACCCTTTAAACATGTTTAGTAGCCCATGGGCAATTACGTGTACCTTCCTTCTGCAACAATTCCACATCCGTAGTGCTTTCCTGTTCTATGATTATCCCGGTTCGGTAC
>NW_021148946.1:1922-2796 GCF_002837175.3 Physeter macrocephalus
AGCAGCTTTTGCAGAAAAGGAACCTCCTACTCTGCTTGCACACACACGTGGAAACATGAGATTCATTCTTCCCTTCTTCCGGTGACCAAAAAAGAGCTCACAACAAGAATGGACACCCCCGCTGCAGCAGCCGCCGCAGCACCAATTGTCGTCGATTCAACAACAGCTATCCGCGCAACAATTACAGTAAGTGCAGGCGTGTCCCAGAAGAGCAGCACCAGGAGGATAAGTGGCAGGCTGAGTAACTGCACAAGATGGCGCAGCTACAATAGCAGCCGCAGCAACAAGGCCAACAAAACGAACTGTACGAGCAGCAAGCGTCTCGTCTCGGCCGTTGAGGTGGGCACGTGCGACTGCTTACCGATATTACGAAAGGATGCAGCCATAATAGTTGTTTTGAAGTCGTGACGCTTGTAGTATCGATACACACGCTTCACACGCTGCACGCCCGGATCTTCATCTCCTTCGTAATTGACTGGCGGTGCCCCGTTCAATTTATCTTGCTGCTTGTGCCAATCGAGGATGCGTCCTACGAATGGGGAGATCAGCGTCACTCGCGCCTCTGCTGCTGCAACCGCCTGCAAGACGGGAGCACACAGCTCCCTGGCACGCATGCATACGAGAAGGTATGAACAACACGCAGACGCGCGTGGCCAGGCACACGTGGTAGCACATCCAGAACGACGGAAGCCGCCAGGGAACACAACGAAAGCACGAAAAGAAAGCTGCCGCAGTAACAGAATCGTCGAAATAGATGCACGTTCGGGAAGAAAGAGAAATAGGTCGGGGTACGTGAACTCCCATTTAGCAGACAGATGGAAAATGAAAGGGGGAGCTGTAAAAAGCGCAGGAAAACAGTTAACACAGAACATGC
>NW_021148946.1:7784-8179 GCF_002837175.3 Physeter macrocephalus
GAAGTGCCACCAGAAGAAGGGGCAGAAGTCAAAGAATACCAGGAGACTGCGGACATGTTGTGTTCTGCCCGAAAAGCGCACTAACCAGCTTGTGCGGCGCCATTTGTGCTCAGGTATTTCTTCGAAACCGAGAGCCCTCTGAGCGTGTGTGCAGCACCGTCAGCATTCATTTTCCACTGCACAGAGAAGCTTTAGACCAGTAATCTGCTGTTTCATTGCACTTGGACTTAATGCGCTGACAGTGCGCCTCAGCGTCTGTCAGGAGGCCTGTACTGGAAGCACCAGAATGAGCACACACTAGCGCTACTACTACGCCAACACGCCATTGGACATGTAGTCCATATAAAGTTTCGTGTGTACACGGCTGCAGATGTGGTGGGCGCGTCCTGAAGCAA
>NW_021148947.1:0-4700 GCF_002837175.3 Physeter macrocephalus
CTCACTAAGGCCCGGAATCTGTCCCTAACATGGACCCTGCTGCAATCAAAAACTAAAATCCGAACACTATCCTAAGCAAATACCTGACCCATTTCTATCCATGGTCCTGACACTATCCCAAAGTAAGCCCTGGCGCTGTCCTTAAGTGAAGACCTGAGGCTGTGCCTAACTCAGGGCCTGAAGCTTTCCCTAACTGAGGCCTTGATTCTGTGACTAACTCAGGCCCTGCTCATGTCTTTAACTATGACCCGAATGCTGACCCAACAAAGGGCCTGATGCTGCTCCGACGTCATGCCCTGAGAGTGTCTCTAGCTAGGGGCATGATGCTGGGCCTCACTCAGGCCCTGATGCGCGCCCTTGGTCCAGCCCCGGTGCTGATTCTAAATAAGGCCCTGAGGTTCTCTGTGACTAAGGTCTTGACACTAGCCCTAGGTCATTTGCTGACACGATCCCTAGACTTTACCCTATCCCTGTTCCTAGCTAATGTCCTGCCTCTTATGCTAACTGAAACCCTTAGGCTGTGCCTACCTCAGGACCTGAATTAACTCCCAACGCCGTCACACTGTCCCTAACTAACGCCTGGATGTTCGGCCTAAGTCCGGGCCTGACACTGTCCCTAACTAAGGCCCTGACGCCGTCAATATCTAAAGTCCTGACACTATCCTGAGCTAATTTACTAACCCATCTCTTACCAAGGTCCTGTAAATTTCCTTAAGTAAGCCCTGACGCATTCCCTAAGAGAGGGCCTGATCATATCTTTAATGAAGATCATAACGCTGATCCAGGAAAGGCACTAATGCTGCTCCTGGGTCATGCCCTGAAAGTGTCCTCAGCAAACGGACTGACGCTAGGCCTCACTCAGGCCCTGTCGCTCGCCCTAAACCAGGCCCTGATGCTGTCCTTCTCTGAAGCCCTGACATTGGTGCTACAGAAGGCCCTGATGCTCTCAGTAACTAAGGTCTTGACACTATCTCTCACTAAGGCCCGGAATCTGTCTCTAACATGGGCCCTGCTGCAATCAATAACTAAACTCCGGACACTATCCTGAGCTAATATCCTGACACATTTCTACCCAAGGTCCTGACACTGTCCCAAAGAAAGCCCTGTCGCTGTCTTTAAGTGAAGACCTGAGGCTGTGCCTCACTCAGGCCCTGAATGTTTCTCTAACCGAGGCCTTGATTCTGTGACTAACTCAAGCCCAGCTCATGTCTTTCACTATGAACTGAATGCTGACCAAACCAAGGCCCTAATGCTGCTCCTACGTCATGCCCTGACTGCGTCTCCAGCTAGGGGGCTGACGCTAGGTCTCACTCAGGCCCTGACGTTCTCCCTAAGTCAGGCTCTGACGCTGTCCCTACCGGAACCACTGACACAGGTCTTAAATTAGGCCCTCATCCTCTAAGTAACTAAGTTCTTGACACCAACCCTAGGCCATTAAGTGACACGAGCCCTAGACCTTAACCTAACCTCGTTTTTAGCTAATGTCAAGTTTAGCTAAAGAGATTCTTTAGGATGAAATTCTTTCATCCTGTGAATATTGTTTTCTTAAAAAAATAATTTTTAAACTCTTGCTAACCTCAAACAAAATGTACTCAACTGCTGTGGAATATTCCTTCATAGCAGGGTGCATGGTTCACTTTTACATATGTGTGTGTTGGCGTTCAGGGTGCTTGCAGGAATGGCTCCTCTTATGCTAACTAAATCCGTGATGCTGTCCCTAATTCAGGCACTGAAATGACTCCCGAGGCTGTAAACACGTCCCTAACTGAGGCCTGGTGGCTCGTCCTAACTCAGGCCCTGACACTGTCCCTAACAAAGGCCCTGACACTACACCTAACTCATACCCTGACACTTCTCCTAGCTCAGTCCCTGACACTGTACCTAACAAAGGCCATAATGCTAGTCCTAACTCAGGCCCTAATACTGCCTCTAACTAAAGCCCAGCTGCCGCCAATACCTAAAGTCCTGATATTATCCTGACCTAATATCCTAACCCAGGTCTTACCAAGGTCCTGAAAGTGGCCCAAAGCACGCCTTGATGCTGTCCATAAATGAGGCCCTGAGGCTCTCCCTAACAGAGGCCCTGATAATGTTTTTAATCAAGACCCTCAGGCTCATCCCGCAGAGGCCCTTATGCTGCTCCTACGTCATGCCCTGAAACTTTCCCTAATTCAAGCCCTAAAGATAGGCCTCTTGGCTGTACCTTAGTTAGGCTCTGACGCTATCCATATATGAAGCCCTGGCGGTGGTCCTTATTTAGGCCCTGATGCTCTCAATAACTAAGGTCTTCACGCTTTCCATTGGTCATTTCTTGACACTATCCCTCCCGGGAACCTAACTCTGTCCCAAGCTAATGTCCTGCATCGTATCCTAACTGAAACCCTAATACTCTCCCTACCTAAGGCCCTGATTACTCCTCACTAAGGTCTTGACACTATCTCTCACTAAGGCCCACAATCTGTCCCTAACATGGGCCCTGCTGCAATCAATAACTAAACTCCGAACACTATCCCGAGCTGATATCCTGACACATTTCTATCCAAGGTCCTGACACTGTCCCAAAGAAAGCCCTGTGGCTGTCCTTAAGTAAAGACTTGAGGCTGTGCCTAACTCAGGCCCTGAAGCTTTCCCTAACTGAGGCCTTGATTCTGTGACTAACTCAGGCCCTGCTCATGTCTTTAACTATGACCCCAATGCTGGCCCAACAAAGGCCCTGAAGCTTCTCCTAAGTCATGCCCTGACAGTGTCTCCAGCTAGTGGGCTGAGGCTGTGCCGCACTCAGGCCCTGAAGTTCTCCCTAAGTCAGGCTCTGATGCTGTCCTTACCGGAAACCCCGACACAGGTCTTAAATTAAGCCCTGGTTTTCTAAGTAACTAAGGCCTTGACACCAATCCTAGGTCATTAACTGACACTAGCCCTAGAACTGAAACTAACCTTGTCTTTAGCTAATGTCAAGTTTAGCTAAAGAGATTCTTTAGGATGAAATTCTTTCATCTTGTGAATATAGTTTTCTTAAAAAAAGAATTTTTAAACTCTTGCTAACCTTAAAAAATATATACTCAACTGCTGTGGAAAATTCCTTCATAGCAGCGAGCGTGGTTCACTTTTGCATTGGCGTGTGTTGATCTGCAGGGTGCTTGCAGGAATGGCTCCTCTTATGCTAACGAAATCTCTGATGCTGTCCCCTAAATGAGGCCCTGAAATTACGCACGAGGCTGTGAACCTGTCCCTAACTGAGGACTGGAGGCTCGTCCTAACTCAGGACCTGACACTGTCCCTAACAAACGCCCTGACACTACACCTAACTCGAACCTTAACAAAACTCCTGGCTCAGTCCCTGACACTGTACCTAACAAAGGCCATAATGCTAGTCCTAACTCAGGCCCTGACACTGTCTCTAACGAAGGCCCAGCTGCTGCCAATATCTAGAGTCCTGATACTTTCCTGAGCTAATATCCTGACCCAGGTCTTACCAAGGTCCTGAAAGTGGCCCAAAGTAAGCCTTGATGCTGTCCATAAATGAGGGCCTGAGGCTATCCCTAACAGAGGCCCTGATAATGTCTGTAATGAAGACCCTAACGCTGATCCCACAGAGGCCATTATGCTGCTCCTAAGTCATGCCCTGAAACTGTCCCTAACTCAGGTCCTAAAGATAGGCCTCACTTCGGCACGTTGGCTGTGCCTTAGTTAGCCTCTGACGCTGTCCGTATATGAAGCCCTGGCAGTGGTCGTGATTTTGGCCCTGACGATCGTCCTAACTAAGGCCGTGGTGCTCTCAGGAACTAAGGTTTGAACGCTTTCCCTTGGTCATTTCCTGGCACTATCCCTGGCCCGGAACCTGACTGTGTCCCAAGCTACTCTCCTGCATCTTATCCTAAATGAATCCCTAATACTCTGCCTAACTAAGCCCTGACTAACCCTAACAAAGGCCTTGACACTATCTCTCACTAAGGCCAGGAATCTGTCCCTAACATGGACCCTGCTGCAATCAATAACTAAAATCCGAACACTATCCTGAGCAAATACCTGACTCATTTCTATCCACCGTCCTGACACTATCCCAAAGAAAGCCCTGGCGCTGTCCTGAACTGAAGACCTGAGGCTGTGCCTAACTCAGAGCCTGAAGCTTTCCCTAACTGAGCCCTTGATTCTGTGACTAACTCAGGCCCTGCTCATGTCTTTAACTATGACCCGAATGCTGACCCAACAAAGGGCCTGATGCTGCTCCGACGTCATGCCCTGAGAGTGTCTCTAGCTAGGGGCCTGATGATGGGCCTCACTCAGGCCCTGATGCTCGCCCTTGATCCAGCCCCGGTGCTGATTCTAAATGAGGCCCTGAGGTTCTCAGTGACTAAGGTCTTGACACTGGCCCTAGGCCATTTGCTGACACGATCCCTAGACTTTACCCTATCCCTGTTCCTAGCTAATGTCCTGCCTCTTATGCTAACTGAAACCCTTAGGCTCTGCCTACCTGAGGACCTGAATTGACTCCCAACGCCGTCACACTGTCCCGAACTAAGGCCTGGATGTTCGGCCTAAGTCAGGGCCTGACACTGTCCCTAACTAAGGCCCTGACGCCGTCAATATCTAAAGTCCTGACACTATCCTGAGCTAATTTACTAACCCATCTCTTACCAAGGTCCTGTAAATTTCCTTAAGTAAGCCCTGACGCTTTCCCTAAGAGAGGGCCTCAACATATC
>NW_021148947.1:4837-8179 GCF_002837175.3 Physeter macrocephalus
CCTTGATTCTGTGACTCACTCAGGCCCTGCTCATGTCTTTAACTATGACCCGAATGCTGACCCAACAAAGGGCCTGATGCTGCTCCGACGTCATGCCCTGAGAGTGTCTCTAGTTAGGGGCCTCATGATGGGCCTCACTCAGGCCCTGATGCTCGCCCTTGGTCCAGCCCCGGTGCTGCTTCTAAATAAGGCCCTGAGGTTCTCTGTGACTAAGGTCTTGGCACTAGCCCTAGGTCATTTGCTGACACGATCCCTAGACTTTACCCTATCTCTGTTCCTAGCTAATGTCCTGCCTCTTATGCTAACTGAAACCCTTAGGCTCTGCCTACCTGAGGACCTGAATTGACTCCCAACGCTGTCACACTGTCCCTAACTAAGGCCCTGACGCTGTCAATATCTAAAGTCCTGACACTATCCTGAGCTAATTTACTAACCCATCTCTTACCAAGGTCCTGTAAATTTCCTTAAGTAAGCCCTGACGCTTTCCCTAAGAGAGGGCCTGATCATATCTTTAATGAAGATCATAATGCTGATCCAGGAAAGGCACTAATGCTGCTCCTGGGTCATGCCCTGACAGTGTCCTCAGCTAACGGACTGACGCTAGGCTTCACTCAGGCCCTGTCGCTCGCCCTAAACCAGGTCGTGATGCTGTCCTTCTCTGAAGCCCTGACATTGGTTCTACAGAAAGCCCTGATGCTCTCAGTAACTAAGGTCTTGACACTATCTCTCACTAAGGTCCGGAATCTGTCTCTAACATGGGCCCTGCTGCAATCAATAACTAAACTCCGGACACTATCCTGAGCTAATATCCTGACACATTTCTACCCAAGGTCCTGACACTGTCCCGAAGAAAGCCCTGTCGCTGTCTTTAAGTGAAGACCTGAGGCTGTGCCTCACTCACTCCCTGAATGTTTCTCTAACCGAGGCCTTGATTCTGTGACTAACTCAAGCCCAGCTCATGTCTTTCACTATGAACTGAATGCTGACCAAACCAAGGCCATGATGTTGCTCCTACGTCATACCCTGAGTGCGTCTCCAGCTAGGGGGCTGACGCTAGGTCTAACTCAGGCCCTGACATTCTCCATAAGTCAGGCTCTGACGCTGTCCCTACCGGAACCACTGACACAGGTCTTAAATTAGGCCCTCATTCTCTAAGTAACTAAGTTCTTGACACCAACCCTAGGTCATTAAGTGACACGAGCCCTAGACCTTAACCTAACCTCGTTTTTAGCTAATGTCAAGTTTAGCTAAAGAGATTCTTTAGGAGGAAATTCTTTCATCCTGTGAATATTGTTTTCTTAAAAAAATAATTTTTAAACTCTTGCTAACCTTAAACAAAATGTACACAACTGCTGTGGAATATGACACTAGCCCTAGGTCATTTGCTGACACGATCCCTAGACTTTACCCTATCTCTGTTCCTAGCTAATGTCCTGCCTCTTATGCTAACTGAAACCCTTAGGCTCTGCCTACCTGAGGACCTGAATTGACTCCCAACGCTGTCACACTGTCCCTAACTAAGGCCCTGACGCTGTCAATATCTAAAGTCCTGACACTATCCTGAGCTAATTTACTAACCCATCTCTTACCAAGGTCCTGTAAATTTCCTTAAGTAAGCCCTGACGCTTTCCCTAAGAGAGGGCCTGATCATATCTTTAATGTAGTTCATAATGCTGATCCAGGAAAGGCACTAATGCTGCTCCTGGGTCATGCCCTGACAGTGTCCTCAGCTAACGGACTGACGTTAGGCCTCACTCAGGCCCTGTCGCTCGCCCTAAACCAGGCCCTGATGCTGTCCTTCTCTGAAGCCCTGACATTGGTTCTACAGAAGGCCCTGATGCTCTCAGTAACTAAGGTCTTGACACTATCTCTCACTAAGGCCCGGAATCTGTCTCTAACATGGGCCCTGCTGCAATCAATAACTAAACTCCGGACACTATCCTGAGCTAATATCCTGACTCATTTCTACCCAAGGTCCTGACACTGTCCCAAAGAAAGCCCTGTCGCTGTCTTTAAGTGAAGACCTGAGGCTGTGCCTCACTCAGGCCCTGAATGTTTCTCTAACCGAGGCCTTGATTCTGTGACTAACTCAAGCCCAGCTCATGTCTTTCACTATGAACTGAATGCTGACCAAACCAAGGCCCTGATGCTGCTCCTACGTCATGCCCTGACTGTGTCTCCATCTAGGGGGCTGACGCTATTTCTCACTCAGGCCCTGACGTTCTCCCTAAGTCAGGCTCTGGCGCTGTCCCTACCGGAACCACTGACACAGGTCTTAAATTAGGCCCTGATTCTCTAAGTAACTAAGGTCTTGACACCAACCCTAGCTCATTAACTGACACGAGCCCTAGACCTTAACCTAACCTCGTTTTTAGCTAATGTCAAGTTTAGCTAAAGAGATTCTTTAGGATGAAATTCTTTCATCCTGTGAATATTGTTTTCTTAAAAAATAATTTTTAAACTCTTGCTAACCTTAAACAAAATGTACTCAACTGCTGTGGAATATTCCTTCATAGCAGGGTGCATGGTTCACTTTTACATATGTGTGTGTTGGCGTTCAGGGTGCTTGCAGGAATGGCTCCTCTTATGCTAACTAAATCCGTGATGCTGTCCCTAATTCAGGCACTGAAATTACTCCCGAGGCTGTAAACACGTCCCTAACTGAGGCCTGGTGGCTCGTCCTAACTCAGGCCCTGACACTGTCCCTAACAAAGGCCCTGACACTATACCTAACTCATACCCTGACACTTCTCCTAGCTCAGTCCCTGACACTGTACCTAACAAAGGCCATAATGCTAGTCCTAACTCAGGCCCTAATACTGTCTCTAACTAAAGCCCAGCTGCCGCCAATACCTAAAGTCCTGATATTATCCTGACCTAATATCCTAACCCAGGTCTCACCAAGGTCCAGGAAGTGGCCCAAAGCACGCCTTGATGCTGTCCATAAATGAGGCCCTGAGGCTCTCCCTAACAGAGGCCCTGATAATGTTTTTAATCAAGACCGTCAGGCTCATCCCGCAGAGGCCCTTATGCTGCTCCTACGTCAGGCCATGAAACTTTCCCTAATTCAAGCCCTAAAGATAGGCCTCTTGGCTGTACCTTAGTTAGGCTCTGACGCTATCCGTATATGAAGCCCTGGCGGTGGTCCTTATTTAGGCCGTGTAGCTCTCAATAACTAAGGTCTTCACGCTTTCCATTGGTCATTTCTTGACACTATCCTCCCGGCAACCTAACTCTGTCTCAAGCTAATGTCCTGCATCGTATCCTAACTGAAACCCTAATACTCTACCTTCCTAAGGCCCTGATTACTCCTCACTAAGGTCTTGACACTATCTCTCACTA
>NW_021148948.1:0-402 GCF_002837175.3 Physeter macrocephalus
TGCCCCATGCTGCAGTGCTGCTGCCACACCATTCACCACCCCAGGCGCTGATGCATGTGGCCTGACGGTTGTTTGTGTCAAATCAGTAGCCTGAGGCCAAGAGCAGGAAGCATCACCCAAACAGACTTCAAAGCTGCCCGTGTTGCTGCTGCCACCGTTGCTTGTAGAAAAAATTTGCTGCAGCTCCTTTCTCTCCGCCATCTTCGTGCTCGCAACGCACTTGTCACGGACCTACCGCCTACTCTCGTGTCCCACTGCTACTGGCCCTTCTAGGGCCCCTTCAGTTGCTGTTGCTGCCAATGAAATCGTCAATGAACTTGCCGCGTCTTCTGGATCTTGTGGCTTCTGTCGATGCTGTTGCTGTAACTGCTGCCAGTGTGCCGCTGATCGGAACTTCTGTCC
>NW_021148948.1:1030-2448 GCF_002837175.3 Physeter macrocephalus
CCTCAACCTCGCGCTGATAGGCGGTAGACAGGTTCGGTAGAGGACAACTTTCAGTCAGACCAAAGACAGAACTACACCCAGACGCAATATGACATGGGCGCATAGTCATGATGGTAGTATCCGTAGTAACAGACGATGGATGCGTACGACAGACTGCGCTGACCTAAACGAATAAGGCTCACTCGGCAGGAGGATGGAAAACAATGATACTAAACACTAGTAAAAAGCGAACGCGAAACATACAGCAGCAAGTAGGGCTGCGCTTGTTCCTTACTGCACCGCACCCAAAAGCAACGGAAATGGGAAGAGGTGATTAGAAGGAATTGCGAGTCGTGATGCTGTTTGAGAATCAAAACGGCAACACCGAGATGTTCGGTTAGTGGAGTATACATACAACTTCGCACGAAAAGGGAACTGTCAGTCGATTTACCACTCGTGTGACTGGAAGACTCTTACAAGCTGTGTCTCCTTTAGAAGCCCAGTAACGACCTGTATGAAAGCGTTATTCACTACAAAGAAAATGCCCCTCGGGAGGCCAGTGAGAAGGCAGGCGCCTTCAAACCAGGACAGAGGATGGCACGTAAAAGCAAAGACTGTGCACACAGACGCTCCCAGTCTTAGCAATCCACACGGAGGCAACCGTAAATCAAAAGTGTCGGGTATCACACACGATTACGGTCAAACTGCAGCTGTGACTGATGTACGGGTGTGACAAACACTTTAGACCGCTCCCGCTAGGACGGATACCAGCGTGCGCAGCCCAGAACAACTCTAAGGATCCACGTCCCCTCCCAGAGCTGTAGCTATGTGTTCTTGATAATACACGAAACCTGGTATATGTTAGGGTGGTTGGCAACCCAGCAACTGTACAAAAAACGCAGTGCCCTGTCTACAGACGGAGCGCCTGCGGTGGAGGCAGTCACGCAGCGGGACCACGGGAAACATCTTTACAGCGAAGACTACAAAAAAAGAAGAAATACATCTGTACCGGGCGCCATGGAGACGCTAGGCAGTGCCACTTCTGCTGCCGCAAACGTGCCCCTGTTATCGCGTGGAATGAAACCCACTTCCACCCTACGCACGCAGTGGAGCAGCGGGAGGGTCTGCTGCCCCTTCTGGCACAACTGCGTATCCCTGCGGTTGAGCGCAGCTATGCAGATGGGACGCAGAGACGAGAAGCTGGAAAAAAGGAAGCAACCTCTACAAAAAAGCGCGTATTCTGTAAAGTGCGGCTAGGGGAATGGGACGCCAATGATATACAGAGCACTGAGACTGAGAAGCATGCGGGGATCTACACTTGCAAGGCGGTTCGCGCGAATGCGTAGCTTCCATGTAGGTCTCAGCTGAATAAGACAGTCTCCGTATAAACAACTCTGCAAGCAGGTGAACGTGCTTCGGAGAAGCAAAGGTGGAAGAAG
>NW_021148948.1:6546-8178 GCF_002837175.3 Physeter macrocephalus
TTGGTGGCCTCCACACATGAGCTGCGTGTGGCACTACCATGAGAATATTGCTTTCGGGCAGACATTTGTAATGTTAGCGTGCGGGAACGCATGCTGTCACTCTGCGCATACATAACAGAGGTATCAGCACGCGGCAGTGCCAGGGGAATATTACTTGTGTATAAACAACTGTAGTGTTAGTGTGCACGAGTGCATGGTGTCAACCTGCGCAATCAATACCTCCGCGTTGTCTGTTCGGATATTTTTGCACGCAAATGCCTTATTGTCCCCTTTCGTCTGGAGAGTGCAACTACGTCAGGTGCACAGATACGCAGTGTCATATAATTCTTACCTATATCCTGTGTACGCGCACATGGGCCGGTATACGAAGTTGGTGCTTCACACGTTACTCCATCAGCTGCACTCAACAGGGATTAGCACTCAATTGAGTGATGGAGAGAACCACAAGCTCATGTTCCTCGATGACAAAGGAGATGAACGGAAGGCATACACTGTGCTCTCCATTTTACTGGACAGATCTGGGCCTCAAAGTCGAAGTTATATCCCTTGCAAGGCCACACTACGCCGCAGGCCTACAGCATATTTTGTGGGTTATGTCCGCATAACTTGCGAATTTTAGGGCTACGTCTTCTAGACACACGAGTGGCACGCACGTGCTTACAAAGGCATACACGCTGGTACGCACGCGAACCCCTGGGAGCGGTACACACTGTATGTATACATTGTTTATCTGTGCGCGGCTGTAATGAATGATTCTTTGTACACACGCATGCATATTTTTGCATATCTTGGCGTAAACGTTCAAACTGCCTCATACATCGCATCGGTTAATGCCAGCGTGGGATGTGCACGTGCAGAAGGACGAGATTCAACGCAGAGGGAAAGTGACCCCTGTGCTATTAGAATAGCGCGTACATGCACCCTTCAACTGCGATTCGAAGTCATTGTCTGTAGCTTCAAAACGTGTGTGGGAAAATGTACGCATTTGCTGCCAGTCGATGTAAGAAGACTTGCTTAGATCGGATGGCGTGACATGTCCGAATCCGCGTACACTTTCTTCCTCTGTTCATCTAAGTGCTTGAGTCGGAGGGTCTCATTGATCGTTGCTCGAGGTGACTAGGTTATACAAATCTCTGAGAGCTCGCATTCTACTGGGCGCTGAAATGCTGCTTTGTCATTGCCCACTACATGTACCTCTTCCCAAAAATGTCTCTTCTAGGGATTCGATTGATGAGTAGACTACTGTAATTTCCAAATCGGGTGCTTGCCCACCTTTGATTCTTTTTCTTCACTTGCAGCGACACGGATGCGTGTGTACATACTACTTGCGCACATCTGTTGCCATCTATAGTGGTAGACATATCTCTTTCTTTCTATGATATGCGAAGTCACTAATAGATTCCATCACAAACTCACCGTCACCCTAAAGAGAACAAACATTGCATGCGTATGTTTTATATCTTGATGGCTTCTGTTTGCGTACCAGTCTCGTTTGGAGGGCTCATCGTACTGCTCGAAATTCTTCTCTCTCACACAACTGATGAGAGTAAATCCAGCGCACTATTTAACTCATAAACAGCATCCTCTGAGCTGTTCTCGCAGTGTCTCTTAGTCCCGGTATATACGCTAGGA
>NW_021148951.1:0-601 GCF_002837175.3 Physeter macrocephalus
GGGGGGCCTACAAAGTTTTGAGCGGCACAGAGAGATAGGGAAGTGAGTGTCCACGCGCAGCGCGAGAAGAGGAGGAGCGAGCTCGTCGTTTTACCGTGCGGTGAAGCAGCAGCAGTGTGGTGAGCCGCGCACTGCTGTATATAAGGATGTATTCTTGCAGAAAAGGAGCGTCTGTTCTACAGCTTCAGCAGAAGAAGCCTCGTCTCCAAGCGTTACATGTGAAAAATGCTGCACTAGGAGAACAACTGAGCGGGAGGGGAGTGTACACGTGTCTAGCACCACCAGCTGAACTTACGGGCTTTGTTCTACTTTGTCCTCAGCTGTGACGCTGCTCCTTAGCAGGAAGAGAAGGCAGCTCGTAATTTCGACGCTGAAGCAAGAAACGCAGCTCTTTCATTCAAAGAGACTACTGCAGCCCACGGAGGCTGCGGTCTGTTGCATGCTCTCCAAGGCCTCGAATAGGAAACTGTCATATACAAGGATGTTTTGAGTAGCTTTTATGATGCTCCTCCATGCGTGCAAGTGTGTGTGCGCGTGTATATATATATATATATATATATTATATATATATATATCTGCGTGTGTCTGTGTACATACCTTT
>NW_021148951.1:6258-8177 GCF_002837175.3 Physeter macrocephalus
GTATCTAGGTATATGCGTTTGTATCATTAGCCAGGCACCTCCTGTCTTCCTTTCCCCTCCTCCTTCGCGTGACTTCGTGCGTCGCCTCTCGTGGAAACCTCTTTTCTTCCCTTCACTTACGTAGGGTATTTCGTATATTTTTTGTGTTTTCGTGCCGTCTCGGTGTCTGCCTCTATCCGTGTATGTGTCTGCCGTACACGTTTGTACGCGTCTCTATATATATTCGCCCATACCTCTTATATGCGTGAATATAAGTGGGCGCTGGGAAAGCGAGTGTAACTGGCAGTACAGCTCCTGCTTTTTCACTCTCTTCTGTACAGAAGTTTTTCTCGACCGTCTCGTCCCTGATCATCACCAGAGAAACTCGACATATTCCTTGGGCAACAAAGCACCTCTAGTTGAAAGGTGTGACTGACCACGGTCAGTGGAGCTTCTCCGGTGTACATACACTCGAATAGCGGTTATCAGTATGTCTTTGTTTGTGTGGAGTCACCCGCGTGCGTGGAAAATTGGGTGTGGCGTTTGCCATGCACTACTGTTCGGCAGTACGTGAGCGTATCTCGGTGCGGCAGCCTCCTCTGTTACTTTTGATTTTCATGTGGCGGGATCTCTCAGTAGGAGGCATATACTTGTGGCACGACGGTGGGGGGAGAACTGGGTGTATATACACTCTGCTTCCAGTTTCACTGATGCTACTTACTGGGGCTACATCCACTTCAAACGTGTCTTCTCTCTCTGTGAGGACTTCAGCTGTAGATATGCCTGTATGTTAATCCTTATTGGGCGCTTTCACTGTACGTACACTACTGCGCCGGTGTACGTACCGCGGAGTGGTGCTTCTGTTTTGCTTTTTTCGCTGGGGAGTGACAAAGTGACGTTGGTGATGCAGGTAAAACACGTTTTTTCAGTGTACCTACACCCGATTACACTCGGTCTTGTCCTCATCCGCCTCTGCCGTCTCCTATTTTCCACCTTTTTCTCCTCTTTTTGACGCTGGTATCACCCCTGCCTTTGTCTCTCGGGTTTCTAAGTGAGATGCAGCACGTGTAAATTCTCTTCTCCCCCGTTGCCTCCTTTTCCTACTTCTTTGTAAACAGCGACAGCAGGACGGCCCCACCAACACGAAGCTCTGTGTGTTTCTCCTCGTGTTTCTTCTCTTCCTCTTCATAGCGACGCCAGAGCCATCTGCGGTGAGAATCTTCTTTGCGTGCGAGCAACAACAACGGCTGCGATAAAAACCCTCAGGCATTACCAATGTGTGTGGCACTTCGTTTGTTCCTCTGCTTCCTTCTGCTGTTATCGCCTGCAAATAGACAAACAGCAGCATGCGACTAAAAAAGGATCTGTAGCTCTTCCCACACATTTTTCTTTGGGGGAATGCGGTAACAGCGCATGTACCAGGAAATGGACATCTACGGTTTGTTCCTCGGTGGACAGCAAGCAGACCGCCGCGCAACAACTTTCTAGCGTATTTTTCTTCCCTTGCTTAATTTTTTTGAATAGACAGAGCATCACCTTTGTACAGCGCTGCATCTTCCATTGAAATATTTGAGCGAGACAGTAGGTCTGTCATCAGTCCCCCGTCCAGCCTACAACAACCATGCCGTCCCTGTCGTACCTTCTGGTGCTCTGGTTGCTTCCTCCTCCTCTTTGATTTTGTATGTTCTCCTGCGCCTCTTTGCTCACATAGACACGTACAGGATGTTCGTCAACATGAAGAGAGGAAAGACACACACACATATACATACACACGCATGCTTCCACCACCCTGTGTATGTACACGTGTACATGAATATCTAATGTGAGCGCATGCGAGAATATAGGCACGGGTGCGTGCACGTCTATCATTATACGCAGAGGTGCAACAGAAGAAATTTTCTGCTTTGTTGCTCCCGACAGATCTTTTCGTCTTAAAATCC
>NW_021148952.1:0-2230 GCF_002837175.3 Physeter macrocephalus
TAGATCAACGGTTCGCTGCACAGAAGTTCACGACAATCCGAAAATGAGACATTACCATGACGAGGAAATACATATACCCTGTGATGTGTGACGTCTTTCTGAGTTGGCGCAGCATCGTATTGTGTGGCGCAAAAGTCCAAAACTTGTCCAGGTTGGAGATGGTCGACCAAATACGGCAGTGGAGAACGGATGTGTGGATGGAGAGGGTATAGCGTGAGATCGGGGAACTGTTGCTGCGGTTACTGATAATGCCAGGAAAGTCACCGTGTGGGAACAACTGAAACAAACGTGGTGAGGAGGGAAAGCATATAAACGCTGCTTTCGGCAGCCTTACTGGAGAGGTGAGCGCGTCGGAGGATATAGTTGTAAGTAACGGAGAAGGCAGAAGAGCCGGCCACTTCAAATGCGTACGAGGAGTCGCCATTCTGACGCCGGACACGAGAAGTGAGAAGGGATATGCGTTTGTCACTGATTCAGAGTGAACGTGCTTGCCAAAAGATATATGCTCAGGCAATGTGCTATACACGTTTCGTAGGTAGGAATGTGAATGGAATCATTTGCTGAAGTTGTCCACAACATGCGCGGTGCATTCTAGGTGTCCTTACATGTTTCCAGGGGTATCCATGTCAGGGGAATGGACGTCTTTGCGGAGAAGATGCGGACAGGGAAGCAGTGAAGACATTGTTATGGAGCCTTTTACCGAGCAGCTGGCGGTGAGCACTGCAGGAAGAATGTGATCTGTTTCAGGTTTCGCAGGTGGCTGCGTTTTTGTCGACTTGGAACTGTGGTGGGCGCACAGCACCTGTGTATCATGGCAAAGAGTTGTGTGCGTGGGCACGCTACGGGCAGGCCTCATATTAATACTCGGTAGGAATGTGGAGATGTAGGGGTTGGTGGGGAGATAAGAACGACGAAGGGGCTATGGGATGGGAAGGAATGAGGGTATGATACGGAGTATGTACTATTCATGCGGCTAGAGCCTGACGGAGGCGAGGGGACAGCGTGGGGGTGGCCCATTTTGCCTTCATTGTCTTTTGGGCCCTCTCAGGACTAGAGAAGTTTTTTGCTAAGCGCGCGATGCCACAAGGTTGCTCTGAGTCGTTTTCTTAAACGAACAGTGTCAGGTTCCCCCGCATGTGTCATGGGCAATGCTGCACACGTTGCGCGACGTATGGTGGATCGTCTGGGAAGGATGGAGTATCATGCATTGAAAATTGGGCATGTGATGGCAGAAAGTAGGAAAAGATATGAGCACATCGAGTGTTCCGGTGCTCTCGTTACTGTAGATCTCAGGTCGAAAAGGCTGATGTGGGAAGGTTGTTCAGTTGGGTAGGAATGACTGTTTCATATTTCTGATGAAGATTGACTGCCTAGAGCCTGATCACCACATAGGTGGAAAGAGTGTAGAGGAGATAAATGAATTAGAGTGTGAAGGCAGCCAACTTTGTGCATGTTGGGAGGTTTCAATTTCACAATGTTTTGCCGAGGTGATTCTTCCTTTCCTTGATGAGACGATGCTTGAGAGACTGTGGGCTGGGCAGTTGGCTTGCACGGCCGTTTCACACCTTCGCAGGACACGTCGCATCGGTGGCTTCGATGTGTTCTGGGCTAGCTGCAGGGTAATAGAATATGCTGTTGTACGTCGTGATTGTAGCTGAGGAAATACAGCAGGGCATACCAGATGGCGCAGCTCAGTGGGGCAAAGCGCTTGTGGAGGCGCTTCGTGGTACGCGGGTAGGATGCGACGCTGGAGAGGATTTTTTTCTCAGCAGTGGAAACAGCAGGATTTAACAGATGAAGAGGGTACCAGGGAGCTCCGCTGCTCTCGTCAGTCACCTGTCATCGGAGGGAAGATAGGATTTCGCAAATATTAAACAACAAGAGTTGCGCACTGTGAGCGTGGCCATAAGGTCATGCGCAAATTGGAGTGGTGCGTTGGTGAGGGATGACTGATCGGTGCAGCGACTGCAGCTTGAGCGTGGACGAACAGGGTGCTGCCAGTCACGATGCTGGACAGTGTATCAGATGCAGTTGCGACATTTCAAAAGCGGAGCTCTTAGCGATCTGTGGCACATGCAAGGAAGGACGGCTGTATATGTACAGCAGCAGTGTGGGGCGGGATGGAAATAAGACGAAATCGTGTCAAGCAGTCGGGCACTCCCGCTGATGTGGAGTGTCTGCTTTTGTGTGGGATGATTACTCCGCAGTTGAATTCGTGTCGCTTTTCGAA
>NW_021148952.1:3599-7720 GCF_002837175.3 Physeter macrocephalus
TGTATCCGGCCGAGGAGTAAAAGCGAGTACGCGATGTGGTGGCAGGGGATGCTGAGATGTTACAAGGCGATAGGTGAGCTCTATACGTTGAGGACTTGACTGTAGCATTAGAGCGGCTGAGCAGAGGTGCCTGGGCTTGGCTCCTAACAGTCATAATAGAATATGCGGAGGAAGTATGTTTTGGTTTTCATTGCCAGTTGACCTTGTTAACATTATGCTTTTCCGGCACTGCAGCTGCCCTCTACTAAAAATTGTAATTTCAATTCACTTACAAGTGTCAGGAACCCACATTCTAAAGCATATGCACTGCCTAGAGGGAGACAATCCACGGCAGTGAATTTCTCTATGTACGAATGTGTGGCGCTGAGTGCCACGAAAGCACGCGGAAGGGTTTGCCGGGCGCAGCTTTACACACATATACATTGCTGCAGACGGAACCGGGTTGTAGCCTAGACAGACCCTGCTGTAGTGCTGAAGTTTCCTTTAGTGGATACGCTGGTCACAGTGTACGCATGCAGAGATTACTAGGCTGGAATCAATCAGGCGACCAGCGCATGGAATTGCGGCAAGTGCAGAACACGTGCGTGGGCTGAGCCGAAAACTGAGCACCTTCACGCATATGCATTATACAGCCATACAAGGTTATGCGGTATCTGCCCCTGTATATGCATGCTTCGGAATCTTAACGAACACGTAAACGAGTTCTGCGGTTAACAGTGAAGAAATGCCGCTGACCAGCCGTGAGGTATCCGTATTACGCCAGTCGTTCCCGTCGGCACCTTCGGGAATGCCTACTCTCCGCTTTCCAACCCAGATGGATCGGACTGTGAAACTAAACGGCGGCTGCATTGTTGGGGCACTCATACCATCGACAGCTATTCGTCCGGTTATTTTTTCGGTATGTTTTGCAAACTAGGCATTAGCGTTGTGGTTTGCAAGTGCCGAGGGAAGAGCGAGAGAGCAGTATGCCTTAAAGGTAATCTTCCCACTGGGTTGAACCCGAAACACTGGATACGTGGCAGGCTGGTATTTTTCTGTGATCCAGAAGCAATCGTGGCGATGGGTACAACGCTGCTGTTCGTGTCGTAAAGGAGATGTGAGCACTAGGCCATAATACATGTACATGCGGGAAAGCGTAGACAGGCAACATTCCCTGCAGAAGACAGAGAGTCGCTCGTAAACCATATTTGATAGAGCGGTGGGTACCACTCTGCATGACACGGGAGGTCGTATGCCCCGTGGTGCGATGCCAGTCTGATTCGCTGCTGGAGGGTCTTGCACGGTACAAGAACTTCTGTCCCTGTTTGAAAGATCTAGAAGGGGTTTGAAGAATGAAAGAACACTGTCGTACAGTGAAGAGCTATCGTTGCACACAGCAACGGGAATATTTGCAGTTTGGAGATGAAGGCATTTGGACGCTCTGTTGGGCGGTGTCCACTTGGTAGCTAGTAATGGCCGTGAGCGAGCAGGATGTGCATACAGACAGCGCACGACGCCGGGTTTCGTGATGTACAGAAAAGAGCGGGTCTTTCCATTCGTCAGGGTCAACGCGAAGTCAATACGTTGGGAATTACGACTGTTCCGGCCTGTGCGTACCTCATTCGGAAACCTAGCGCAGCGGGTGCTTTGCGTAGGTGACAAAAAAAGCTGCGGGTGTGGACTCGTCTGCCAGAGTCGTACACTATGGAAGCAATGCAGCGTATATGCTATATCTTGTGATCTGTAGTGTGCCTGTGAGGCGGTAGGAATGCTGCAGAGAGAACACGTTAACAGTTTGAAACCGAGAATTTCTTCGTGAGATCACTTGTGGCTCAGTCGATGGTGAGCGCTGCACTCAACAGAATAACATTCAGAGTTTCCGGGATTCTTGTAGTCTTGGCCACAGAAGGCTGTTGAGCGTTCACTGACCCTTCGGCTTCGTGACATATTTGTGGGCATGAGCAGCGTGAGGGCTGCAACTCTTGGTATTTTGAAGAGATGTAGAAGGCGGCAGTGCTGTTCGCAGGAAAGGGGCATAAAAGTGTTACGTGGAAAAGTAAGGTCCGAGAAGTTGGGGGCGACTGGTCACTGCCAGTAGTTCTCTCAGATTGCTGCGAGAAGGGCAACGTATCAGCGGCCTGAGTGGCGCACAGTGTGAATACGCTATCAATCAAAGTGAAATGTCACTGGAGCCTACGCTTCCCCCGCTAAGCTTCCGGCCTGTCAGCTTTGAGTTGCATGTCTAATTATTCCGCTTGTGTCCCGGGTAAGCGCTGTGAAGCTTCTCCAGCACCTGGGCAGAAGGATGCGCTACAGTGCTCCATGCTCTGGAGGCAGGGCTTCCCGCGCTGAATAGTAGGAGAGCGGGGAGCAGGGTTTGGCAGCCAAAGCATTGTACTTGTGTATACGTACTGTTGTGACGAGCACTGGTAGAAGGGTATCAAGGATAAAGCCATAGCATTGTGTCTGGCGCGTGGGCAAGTCGAGGCAACGCAGTCTGCCGGCAGTATGGTGTGATAATTCGGACAAGTGCGTGGAAACGCGGTCATTAGAGCGTTAGCCGCAACAGGCACCACTGCGACGTCATGGCCCCGCGTAGCAGTTTTGTTCTGCTCATGTGGAAGGTTTGACTGTCTAGTGACTTCAACTTGTGGAGGAAACCGACACACGACCGTGAGACCTGCAGTGGTACAACGTGGGGGTGAAGCTGAATTGAGACGCTGAAGGGATGTACGCTTTCGTTCAGGGAGAACGACTTAATGGGGTATATGACAGTATATAATTGGCCCTGCATATGAACAGAGAATTAGTCTTGAAAGGGTCACGACACAAGAAGTACACTCATAATGACCCACGTCGACTAACAGGCGTGACAAGTGTGTGTGGCGCGCGCGTACGTATGCCTGCTTCAGTGCCATATACGTAGTGTCATCTCTAGTGGGACGCGTTGCGTAGTCCGCGGTGAGCAAGCGGAGGACTGCACACTTGCTAAGCGTGCCGCGTGTCCTAGAAGGAGATTTCCTGTATAGAAAGTAAGCGCTACAGACATTAATTTTGCTAGGGATGTGCAGCATGCTTTAGAGGAACACGTCGTGGTGGAACCAAACGACTAAACTATGCCGGTGGAAGTCACGTCTGATGCAGCGTGAACGTGCTTTGTGAGGGAGTTTTACGCAGATAATTGTATAAAAAAAAACTCGTCCGTGCGTGAACCTGCCTGCCAGAAATGATCATAGTTGGCGCAACGCCGCTGTAAGTGCTGCAGGACGTTTTGCGTGCTGTCTGGGCAGAGCAACAGTTTTGTCAGAAAAAAGCGTGGAGAGCTTCAAATAAATAACTGTGTCATGGAGACGTGTACCGCTCAGGAAATGGTGAGAACTGCAATAAGAAAACACGAACGTCCTACACGGACGCACGGCATGGCAGACACCTGTGTGCGTGTGCAGGCTGGGGACAACATCTGTCAGGGTATGAGCGATGAGAAAGGAGTATGCTGGGGGGTGACAGGGGGTGCGGGGATGTACGAAGCAGTACCTACGGTCCACATAATATGGGCAGACTCGTGCGGCTGGCACTTGAGAACAAGCAGTCAATGTAAGCTCCCCTCACAGGGGGATATGACGATTTGAAGGCAATTTGTGTTGCATGAAGTGACACATGCAGTATATTGAGGGTGAGGAATTGTTTGCTGTGTACCCTGCGCTCTCTCACGGAAGCCCACAGCATCGCTACTTCATATACCAGTTTGGGATTAAACAATTGTGACTGCTTTGACTTTGCAGGGATGCTGAATATCGTCTGACCGGTGGGAACAGATTAAAGTCACGGTTTGGGAATAAGAGTTGACGGCAGCAACTGCGATTGGTTACGTAACGAACAAACTACTCTTTGTCTCTTTTTGCTGTAGATAGAACAGAAATGCTGAAGGCCCCACCATATTCAATCATGCAGCCGTGAGTGTTTTGTCTTCCAGAAGGAAACGGATTGCATACAAAGTGATCATCCCCCACAAAAGAAGTGTAAAGACGCTGTAGACAAGTGGGGGCTAGTACCATTTTACAGATGCAAGCCTCTTATTCTGTCCGGCACCTCCGAAAAGGAAGGTTTAGAGTGTGTGAATCGAATTTTACTTCTTTCAGTTG
>NW_021148952.1:8010-8177 GCF_002837175.3 Physeter macrocephalus
CAGTCGAAAAGGCCAAGAGTCGGTGTGCAAGTGGGCTGTGGCCGTCGTGTGGGGCGGAGCCAGTAGTTCTCAGAAAAAATCCGTCACTCCACGGGCGACGACCACAAGTATACGGCTCGTACTCCACCAGAGACACCAGATGTGAGAGAAAACCGCAGTGGGTTAGC
>NW_021148953.1:0-390 GCF_002837175.3 Physeter macrocephalus
AAGAAGAAAAGGCAACAACAAAAACTGTCGACGAACCGAGAAGTCCACAACAACGACAGACTCCTTGAGTGCCATCAAGAGAAAAGATTAAACAACGAACACGACTCTTCGATTCTGAAGGTTCAGCCACGTGTCGTCCACATCTGAACCCCGTTAACAAAGTGCTTCCAGCGCTCACTGGAACTGCTGCACATCTTAATGGACGGGGAAAGATTGATGATACAGTATTTGTAGTCAGGGAAGCGGACAGAAATAATGGATGAACGGCTGGTGCTAGACGTCTCTGACGTCGTTTCCGTGAAGAACTAGCATCTGATAAGTAGTCGACGCCCCTCGTGATTACGCCCCCACCACAAACTGACACGATCTCCAAACAGGGTCAGAGGCATA
>NW_021148953.1:5459-8176 GCF_002837175.3 Physeter macrocephalus
AACATCTGTGAGTATGCAGCCTTGTCGTGTCCCTCCCGGCGCGTCCGTATCCCTCACACGTAGTCTACCTGCAATGTTACTTTGAGACGGCACAGCACTTCCACACGGGGCGACAAAGCCTAAACAGGCAATTCTTCTGGAAGGCGCCGAATTCTTTACGGTTAAGGATATGTTTATCTAACCGCAGTGCGCCACAGCACACGGCAGCAGCGGTAGTCTACCGTCACCACAGCACTACCATGATCCGGGGCATCAATGTATGTCAGAGTGGTGATATGTTACATGCTATCCTCGTGTTAGGAGAAGGCAGCGAGGAACGTTTTGTGTCTCCTTTGTGAAGGGCAGACGGTACAGGCACAACTCGCAACTACAGGGAAACAATATATACCAGGATTGGAGCAAACAGACATTAATCAAAGTCAAAAGGGCTTTCGCTCAGGCTCATCGTCCAGAGAAATGTCACTACTAGTGTCACTCACGATGTAAAGTACAGCGAACAAGCCTGAATACGAAAAGGAGTGGAGCTCGTGATCCCTCCAGAATGGAAGATCTGGGCGACTCCGAAAAGCCTTTCAGCTACAAATCGAACTAGGAGCCACAGGAGCAGGCGTGGAACGAAATCGGTCCAGAACAGAAGAGGCAAACTGCGGAGTCAATGAGTCGGGACTGGCAACCTAGGGAATCTAAATCTTTCAAGGTTCTCTATGCATGATTCTCGCCAAGCGCTGTGGCCAGAACATTAGTAAGCGCTAGTGTTACTGGGTTCGAGAACTGATAGTAGACCGTGGATTGCATTCCCATGTGGGTTTCTTCAATAATGGTCGCGCAGTTCATCTTCTTCACAGAAGCAGCTGCTGGGTACGTAGTAATTTACAACGCAGAGGACGTGACTATGAGACGAGTAGACAAGGTTCAAGCGAAGGCGACAGCATTCGCCATCACGGTGCCTGCACAGCGAAGTCAGAATGGAGTGTCTACAGGTGTAGGGAACTCTGTGTGGAACACGATCTTGGACAACACCTACGGAAGGGTCAAACGAGGTCCCTCTAGCCAAAGCTTCAAAAATGAAGTGCTCAGGGTAGCTGCATTTTGAAGAGAGATTCAATTACTGAGTTCTGCACGACGATGCAGACGAGGGTGGCGATGACGAGAATAGGGTGCAAGAATCGTAGTCGCCGCTGACAGATACTACAACGGAGTGAAAAGCACAGAAGTGCAAGCTATGCTGGCACTACGGTAAATCAGAAGGGAAAGGGAAGCAAGATGCAGAAAATTGACGAGGTTTGTACATGACTACTCAGGTCAATCCTTCAGAGGTGTATGGAGACAACACAGCGGTGTGTGACTTCCGTGGGACTGGGAGAGCAGCGGGCAGAGACGTTTAGCGGACTTCGGCCGGACAAAAAGGCACACTATTCGTACTAACATGTGTACTTCTCTAAGAAGACCCGCCGACAGGAAAGACAAGCGTTCGAGTAGTCGACAGAATATGCAACTGTTGAACATCACACTAGATAGGTTAGTGAAGAGAGACGTGCAAGTAATAAGCGGACGCAGGTACGATCGCTGAGAAACGAAATACATACCAGCTTGGGAAACAAATGTGCAAGCGCGCACGTTTTGACATGCAGTTGTCTGATACCACTCTGCAAACATCACCGGGAGCAATCTGCATTGCTACGGGCAAATACAGTGTCCGTCAACCGCTATAACGTCCTTGCGGGTGTTGGTTTTCGCAGTCGGTAACAAGAGATCCGATGTAACAATGCAGAAGGCACACCCACATTGTGGACGTTGTTTCATGGAACTACGCAAAATTTGAATGCCGCAACATGTAAGTCTTACCTACGTCTACGAACGTGGGAATTGGTCGGTTTGACGTCCACGTAGTCAGCGGACTGCGTGCTAGTTCCAAGCCCACAGTTACTCAAGGCTACCACCGAGAAGGTAACAGTTGAGTGAGTGGGAGAGCTTGTGACCTTGTTCTGCTTATCACGCAACGCGATTATAGCATTTAACCACACCGACTCATCCGAAGTAACGAACAGCGTACTATCTGCAGGTCAGGGCGTGACCAGGTACACAACCTTGCTCACATGCTGAAGAAGAGAAAATCAGCAGTATACACAAGTGGCTGATCCTGACAAGGAGGTCCATGCGTGGTGTAGATAGACGTGTCACCGGTGCTGCGCAAGAAAAAAAGGTGCACAGCTGAAGTGAAGCGCGGAGAAGTGACACAGAAGAATACTCATGCTTTTTGGAGCCACTTCGCCCCACCAAATGAAGGACTATTTCCTAGAGATCACACGGCGGCGTTACTGAAGAGGAAGAAAGCAGAAAACGTGCAAGAAGGCAACCTATTTGTCTAAACCTGACACGGGGGACTGTAGAACTACGTCAAGTGGTGCGGGTCTCACTCGTAAATATAGGGTTTGTAGTAGTCCGCGCGCAGTGAAGTGTCTCCTTCACCCCGAACAACCAGCAGCAAGCAGTGGAGCGCTTCCAGTGTATATCGATCAACTTGTCTGCGGTGACCGGGGCAATAGTTGCTCAACGGTGTAATCACCATACAGGAGTTGGAACGGCTTACCGCCTGCGCGACGCGAGGGATCGTTCTGGCACTTGCGCACTGAAGTTCATTCTCTTCTTGATTTCGGCAGCTGTGCAAGAGTTAAAGAGGGAGGTTACCAGATACTTGCATGCAGAGAAACAGGATC
>NW_021148955.1:0-661 GCF_002837175.3 Physeter macrocephalus
ACTTAAACTGGCTGGTAGTCTGAGGAGCGTTTTCGCTGCACGTCGACACGCAGCGCGACGAGCGGCAGCGGACCAACAGGGAGATAGCCACCCCAGCGAGAAGGCAGCAGCACCTGCGCATCATCACCGGTGAACGATCCACGAGTGGGGGAGCGGGAGGGCACTGTCTAATGAGGACGGCTGCAGTAATGCAGTCTGACCCAAACGCTGGAATAGTCAACGCAGATGCCACGATTGACCACCGGTAAGCGTACCTCGTAAGACGCGTTGCTACCGAAGAAGTAAATTGTAAGTCCGATAACAGCGACAACTCCCAGCTGCACCCGCACGCAAAAATTGAATCTCTCAGTGGCCGCATGTCCTGCCCACTTCCCGCATGCACCGCTTGTACAAATGACACACCGCTAGCCCGAGGATACCATATGTAACGTATCTCCACACCGGAGGAATCGTTGACAAAAGGCAAACGTACCACCCAAACAAGGTCCCTAGAAGCCAGTGGGACTGCAGTGTGTGGACCTCAAAATTACACCTCGCTCGTGCAGAAGTCCCCCGTGCTTCGCAGCGCCTATGTTCTCAATCGCTCGCCGCAGCACGATAGCATATGAAGTCGAAAGGAACTGAATGCGGGGCGTCGCACACTGGTAGACCCTTTCTGCAG
>NW_021148955.1:2311-2875 GCF_002837175.3 Physeter macrocephalus
GCTTCTAGTACTCAACTCCCGACTGCTCCTCTTCTATCGATGTATACGCCGTGCACGAATTGCCGAACTTCTCTGTCCATGCACAAGCGCAGCCTTTATCCTCTCTGCATGCGGCCCGTCATTTCGAATTGCTGAGGTGAAGTCTACATGTTCGCCTACGAAGTACTGCACAATGCGCCTTCGTCCGCAACCCAGCGAATACCGTGCCCAGTAACATCAATGCCACGGCCTAGTCGATGTCCTTTCTACCTTGGACTCTTCTCCTTCACACATTCACGTCTAGACTGCTAGCGAACTGTGTGTCATAAAGCGCCAGATGACCAATACGTTTCATGCACACATGCTTACATCTATACAAAACTAACGTGCACGGCACTACCGCCGATGTTTCACGACGTTTCCGCGACTTCAGCTGACACAGAGACTCATCACAAATTCTAGGTCCAAGCATCGACGGTATATACGTAGGCACTGCCGGTGACAGATGCGCGGGCGTATCAGCCGCCGATGCACTGAAGCAGCTTCACGGAACAGCAGCAAGAGAGAACACCTCGTCCTTGCCCC
>NW_021148955.1:7984-8175 GCF_002837175.3 Physeter macrocephalus
ATTTCCCCAGTGCCAGTGCTGCGGACAGGACGCAGGAGAGCGCCACCACATCACGCAAAGGCAGCCCGAGCACGTACAACCCGCGCAAGTGTGCACACACAATCACAGCTGCATCTCTCTATCCAGTCAACCACTCACTCTCCGTTTTCCGCATGCCGGTGCCAGTCCCTCGAGCCCGAGTGGCTCGGGAC
>NW_021148956.1:0-550 GCF_002837175.3 Physeter macrocephalus
CTGCAGGGGCGTACTACACCACTACAGACGGTATATAGATTATGCGGGGAGGCGGAACCGTGGCGTGCTCGACGTCGGCAAGGGAAGTAAGACCGAATAACTAGCTGGCTCCGTTGCACAGTCTAGAAGGACACCATTCCGGGTAGTGCACGCAGAAAGCCGCGTGCGCGGTGATAGGAGGAAGCATTATTAGCGGCACACAATGCTTTGCGGTGGTTACGATTACGCAGGTGGTGACCTGCGTAATCTCCGTAGAGCACTGGAGGGAATGATGTGACTGTGATGCTCTCTAGTAATGCGCGCTTTTTGCACGGTCATAACCTTAGAATCACGCCACAAAGTTAAACACGAGAGAAGAGATGAGCAACACACGTGAATGACGGTAGGCCGAATATGTCCTATAAAAAAGAAATAAGCTCTAATTATTTGCAGCATCCCCGTCAGAAATCCTAGAGAGGACGCACGCTCCAGTGCCGTACGTTCTCACCGACGTTCACGGGCCCTCGTGGATACACGGTGGACCCACAGCCGCAGTCATCGGCTGCAATGC
>NW_021148956.1:1859-2712 GCF_002837175.3 Physeter macrocephalus
CGGTCAACAATGAACTGGGCTTAGGCTTCCAGCAGCCTAGCCGGAAAAGCTATGACCTCCCAGTACCAGTCAGAGTTGCGGATCATAATCATGACAATCATATGTGTAACAGGTTTAGCCTGGATTTCTATTGAGGGCTGCTATCGGTGAACAAACCGATACGAAACGCAAAATCCCCTTCAACGGAAATGTTACTTCATGGAACCACTCCTTATAATGTTATAGCCCTGATGTGCGTGTTGACTAACGGCGATCTGAGCTACGAATGCAGGTTGGTCAATCCGGGTACACTACACGGCAAAAACCTCCACACGCTCGTCGAATTGTTCCTCGGGGGATTGCCTGAGTTGTGCATCCCCTTCAGTGACTATCTCGAATTACGAAAATCATGCATACTAGGGCTGTCGAGTTACAGTGTGCCCCTTTATATGCAGTAGAACGACGGAGTACGGGAGCGATGGCAGAACGTTGAATAATATAAGCACTGAACACACCGAAGAAGCAATTGTTACCACTGGAGACCTCACAATAACGGGAGGGCTCTTCTCCAAAGTCTTCGCCGTGCGGTTAAACCTAGTTTATCGTGGATGTTGCAATGTTGTGGCTTCATGATTTTACCTACGTAACTATGTTTGAGGTGGTTGAAAGGGAGGGAAGCCCTCTTACGCAGCCAGTGTACGCTTTGGATGAAGAGGAAACCTGAGTTTTAATGAAAGGGGCATGCTGCTGGGGTGACACGTGAACCGGCAGTACCTGCTTAATTGTAGCCCACAACAAAGTAACGCAGAAAGGCGAACCCTAATGATACACGCGTATGTACGCGTATACAAGTGTACATGTGTGCCGGCGGGTT
>NW_021148956.1:7673-8173 GCF_002837175.3 Physeter macrocephalus
AGCGTCTAGTATGAACCTGCACATACGTGAGTGTACACACGGAGGAGCATTCGACAGTTCGGGAAATCAAGTTCTACGGAGACACACCTCCCTTGTGGATATGTGAAAATTTTAGTATGTGCCAGGAGCATGTTTATTCACCCGCAGATAAACGATACGGTTCAGCCCCGCGTATGCGAGCTCGCTCACGTATATATGTATGCATATTTTTGTGCAAATATATGGATCTTTGTGATGTGGTACAAGTTGGCGGCTGCTCTGCGTGTAGTACGGCATCAGCAACTGTATCGACATTTCCTCCTCAGCACAAAGCAAGCGTAACGCTACGAAAGGGAGTATAAAATACATTTATATGTACATATGCACCCCTCCCCCTATGCTCGTCGAGGTGTCTGGCATTCACTGAGGCAGTGAGCTATGCTGCATATTTTCATATGTTGCAGTGAGGTGATTTCTACGTCTAATGGACAAGCAGCAGCGGCAGTAGCGACGTCAGTACT
>NW_021148957.1:0-191 GCF_002837175.3 Physeter macrocephalus
ACCAGCTGCTGCGCGCTGTACGGCAAAGAAGGGATCGGTGCCACTGCTGCTGCTGCTACAGAAGATGACGGGAGGGGGAGACAACCAGCAGAAGAGAGCCGCGCGTCCTCCCCTGCACGAAGAAAAGAGGAGACGGAGGAGGCGTCTGCAGAAGAAGATTCAGATAGTGTGAGAGGAGAAGAATCCAAAGA
>NW_021148957.1:4771-7031 GCF_002837175.3 Physeter macrocephalus
GACGTACGTTTCCGTATTTACAGTCAGTCAAATGCCGATGTGTAATCGTCGAGAAGTGGGTGTATCCCGCTATAGAAAATTTTTCCAAGGAGCTTCCACCTGTCTCTTCTATGCGAGTGTCGCCCGACGCACATCCCACGACGATGTTGGTGAAAAAGTTCAGGCCACGTGGAATACTATTCGTTCAGTTGTATACGGATCGAAAATACAGTTCAGCTGCGTTGTTCGCACACGGCGGTCCCTGGAACTCCGCTATCGCGGAATGCAGTTGCCAGGGGTGATTCGGCGAAGTAGGCGGAAGCATGATTCCTAACTTGGAAGATGTTTGTAAGTGAGGACCGAGGGCCCTGCAGCATTCACGTAGACAACCTTGAAAGAGACACCAACCTGCGGTAGGGGAGAGGTTGAATCGCAGACCTTCGCGGCATACCGGTTGCAGGGCCGCGCTCCGGCAAATCCCTCGCCATCTGATCCAAGAAAACAGGGATGGAAAAGAAAAAGACCCTGGCGATTGCTCGTTTCTCTCCCACAGAACCCGGACCGGCATCGCCCCAAGAGGTAGCGGAGTGGCGGGCCAATGAGTCGCTACTGCCACGGGACCCCCACCCGACGAATACGGTAACCACAGCGTCAAAAATGAATCGTCCCCTCATGAACGATGTCCACAGCAGCGCGTGCACATTCGGACGCAAATATTATGAAAGTTTTCACAGGCGGAAACAGCAGGAAATGCGTCTTCGTCCCCTTCCCATGATAATACTACGACCACGTCTTGTACAGGCAAGTCGGCAAAAGTACGCGTTGTGGCTAGCTCCCCTCTTCTGCCAAGTGTTGAGCACGATTTTGCGGCCTTCGTAAGAGTTATGCAATTCATATACGCAAACATGCCCATGTGCGCAAATCTGCAAAATTTTCCCCTGTACAGTCCATGTGGACCTCAAACTGAGATACGAACCAGACGCTGAAGACACTGATGTCTTCAATGGAAGATAGTGAAGTGTGTGACATTCGTTGCTGCTGTAATTGTTACACCCGAGGCAGAAACAAAAAAGTTCTTGACAGACAGCCCAAAAGTCACTAACTCAGCAGCAAGAGAAAAGATTCAAATGCGTAAAACTAGTGCACGCAGAGTCTCAACAAGGACTTGATGCGCCACGGAACAATGGAAATGTGAAAGATTTCCCCCTTCACGTTGGGTGATTGAATGATTTGTCTGGGTGTGGGTGTGTCTGTGTGCATGTCTATCTGCCTCTCTGTGTGTACACGTACAGAGTGAAGAGAAGACAATGTATGCCCACAAAAGTAGATGCGTGTACTTGAAACTGACGAAGCTCTAGCGCCGAAGGTCCAGACAACTGTGGTTCATCACGGGTTAACGACAGTATTCTACGCATGCCTTTCACGCTCACCCAGTCACACATCTGCACGAATGCCCATCCAGGGGAGTGCATATCTGCATTTGAAACGAGGCCCAGAAAAGCGGGAACACACCACTTTTCATGTGCCCACGAGGGAATACCGCCAAAGCTGTTAATTCAGAGGTGGACTCTTCCATATATTTCACGTTAAGGACTGTAGTCATCCGCCTGCGTATAGTGGAACTTAAGTCTGCTTTGTAGTGCTGATATAGGTAGTGGATGTAGACGATCAGCACGAAATCACGGTCACTTTGTTTTACCAAGCGCGGCATGCTCCATCTACTGAAGCAGTACGTAAAATTGGGTTTCACCAGAAGTATCCGCTAAAACACACGTTTCTAGGTAGGACCAGAGAGGGGAGAGAAGGAACGATAGGAGGGAGGGGATATCGATTTTCGTAATATATGCGAGGGAAATGATAACAAGAGTCGGATGAAAGAGACGAAGTATAAGTGCCAAGGCTCGCCCCAGAAACGATAGGAAGGAGGGGAGACCGATATTTGTGATATATGCGAGGGAAATGAAAACGAGAGTCAGATAAAACAGAGGAAGTGTAAGTGGCAATGCTCGCCCCAAACTGGGAGATTATCCACCACAAACACACTAGTAGACGTATACTGCTGCTCGACGGTAACGCGTCTTCTGTCAACGCATGTCTGGTATCCCGTCTTCGATGACTCTTCGTACACGGTGTTATCCGTTCAAACTCGTCCCCTCCAAAAGCATACATAATAAGAAAAGCACTGGCAATTGTAGATGTGTACAACATAGCTATAGCCCAACCTGACGTAGCAAAGTTAATCTAGTTGCCGCCTGCTTAGCGACAAACTACGGGCAGCACA
>NW_021148957.1:7573-8173 GCF_002837175.3 Physeter macrocephalus
CATTTAGATGGCGTCGCGGCAAGCAGGACGGATCGTGATCGTGTATCTTTCTTCAGAGGCGGTCAAGAGGCCATTGTACCGAGTCCATCAATACTCAGTGAATGCTGCGATCGACCTACAGCACAGTGGTGTGTGTGGGCCATTTCCGTTATCTTGCCGTGGTCGGCTGCTGGAGATCCCACGGATGTGTAACCAGTCTAACCATGAAAATGGTGGCAAGACATCCTTCTTGAGGAATGTCAACGGATCGCAACCACATTGTTCCCACTGCGACTTTCGAGGACAACACTACCGTTCACTGTTGAAGCACCTGCAAATCTCTTCAAACTATTATGCAGGGATTGACGCGTAGAACCCTCCTCGTTACTAGTCCTTGTTGTAGTTCCATACTCGTTCTTAATTTCCATAAAATATTGCCGAACAAGAAGCTTCACATTTTACTTTTCATCCCGACTAAATCGTTTACAAACGTCGTTCAAGGGCTCTGCAAATGAAGTTCTTAATTGCAATGCATGCGTCGAATAACATGCGTCAAACATTCCTGAAGTCAAGCCTTGTGAGTGCTTGACCTAGATGAGATACTACAATTCACAAAAGGTA
>NW_021148958.1:0-330 GCF_002837175.3 Physeter macrocephalus
TGCTCTGTCGATATACACACGTCTCTCTCTACATGCCAGTGCACGGAAGCAGACACATAAGCATTTCTGTCGCTACATGTACGTCGGCACCTTCATCGAAAAGGTCTATGTATTTCTACCTTATCTCTATATATTTATATACACAAATTCTTTCGTCTCCTTCTATACACGCACTCACACCAGACCTACACGGACATGTATATATTCGCTCTCTGTGGACGTACCTATCTCCCCACCTCAACTGATGTGCATAGAAAATCAGATTCACAAACGTACGTGAATGGTTTTTCCTCTGAGGTGGGCGCTTACTAATTCCTCTACATTTCATAC
>NW_021148958.1:5966-8172 GCF_002837175.3 Physeter macrocephalus
GGGGGGGGAGGCAGGGCAGGCAGCAGCACTTGCGGCAGCCCGAGGAGGGAGAGATAGCGGTAGTGTATCGGCTGGCGACGAGGGACTGGAAGAGGACGAGAGCCATGCCAAGAAAAAAACACCAGAGGAACAGTTGGCGGGGGATCAGGCAAAGGCTTGTGCACTTTTAGGCGAAGCTCTCTTAGATAGTGAGGCCCTTGTGCAGTACGCTACTTTCTTCGAATATATGACCGTGCACTACTGCCAGCGCGTCGCAGAAAGCATGCTAGGTGTTCTCAACGATATGGAGACGTTCGTCGCCTCCGTGCTTATCCCTGCTGCGGAGTCTCTTGTGAGAGCCAGGCAATACCGCAGAAAACCATACGAATGGTCCAGCAACAGGACCCAGCGGGAGAATTCCTAATACGCACGCGCGCACATGTATATACGTACCTGTAACTTCTCGGCTCCACATGCCTCTACGCGTGCCTACCTATATATACATATACGTGTGTGCAGATAGATACAGACGTACAGGCGTGTAAATCTATCTATGTATATTTATGCACAGAGGTAGACACACGTTCGCGTGGGCTTGTAGAAGCACGTATGTCTTCCTGCGTCTGAATGTGAATTTGCGCGTCCATACCGCTGTACGTCTCTGCGCGTGGGTGGACGTAGCTACAAGTCCGTTCGTTTATGTGATCGTGTGTGTGTGTGTGTGTATGTGTATGTGTATGTATGTATGCGTGTGAAGGTGTGGGTGGAGGTGTCTCCCTGTGTTGACGTACCTGTAGGCATATAAGTGTATATGTAGGTGTTTGCGTTTCTGTCTATGTACGTGCGGGCGTCGTCCAGTCTATCTTCACACGCAGCTACCGTGTTTGCTCGTGGCGCAGCCTGCATAAGCAAGTTTGCAGTTGCGTAGCTGTGCAAGCGTATGTGTCTATCTCCAAATTTGTCAGATGCACACCCTCCTACAGGTCCAGCCTGCGGATGTGTTTTTGCTCACTCATGTGTGAATTGTTTACTTGGGTTCTTTGTGTGCCGGGATATTTAGGGTATATATCAGAACTACTTTAGGGGCAGGTACGAGGAACGTGTGTGCACGTACACCAGAAGTGAAGTGTTGTGGTTTTTCTCCCGGCAGCAGTTGGACTGCGGCATGCGCTGGGTGAGACATGACGACACTTCGATGCTGGAAGACGAGGAAGAAAGAACGTCTTGGTGCGGAGACTATAAATGCTGGCGAGCATGTGCAGGAGGAACGCTGCGTTGTGCAGGCCTGCGCAGACTGAGCGTTCCCTCTCCGTACAGGGAGATTCAGAAGAGGCAAACTGCTGCTGCTCGTGTGAAGCTGCAGGAGTCTTGCTTGCTGACCACACCCCGATATTCATACGGTGCTGCTGTTAGCGCCCAGAACCCCCATGTATGCGGGAGAATCTCCGTCCGTGCCGTCACGTCTACGTTTCCTATGTGCACGGGGGGACGAGAAGCTCCGGTGATTCCGCGTGTGTATATTAGGAGAAGTCCCGCTTTCTCAGTTGGCTCTGTCTAGTGCTTCGCTGTATTCTTCCTCTTGAGGTGTATACACGGCGGACTTCACCCGTTTTCACGGTGGTGTTGCCGCGGGAGCGAAAATGCGGGTGTTCTTACTCTTTTATATGGAGACGCAGATCGTCCCTGGACAGACGGTTACATAATTTCCTCTTCTTTTCACACACGGGCGTACCTCCGCAGGTTTGCTTTTTCTTTCTTCAGATGGCCTCGGCGGGTTACCAGCAGCTGCGCGGGGACAGCCTTCGCCGTGTCGCTCAGGTATTTCCTTCCCCGGCCGTTTTCTTCTTCTGTGTGTGGCCTTGGGGTTTGTATCAAGTTTATTTCCATCAGCATTTACTTCGATCGACATCCTCGCATATAAACGATGCGCAACACTTTTTTTTTGAGTAGCTTGTTTGTGTCGCCGCCACGTCGACAATGTGCATTTCTTCACTTGTTTATATCGCTCCTTGCTTTTCTCGGAGTCGCCGCACACACTGCCGTGCAAAAGCTCCTTGCTTTTCTCGGAGTCGCCGCACACACTGCCGTGCAAAACGGTCGAGAGTGTCGCACAGACACATACGCGGACGTGTACACTGCCCTGTACCTATATGGCTTCGTCAGTGGATATATAAAAAAACTCCTGCACGGACGATGTTATCCACTTCTTTTCCGTTGACCCCCTTCC
>NW_021148961.1:0-277 GCF_002837175.3 Physeter macrocephalus
CAAGAGTATTCGTAGTTCTCCTATTGCTGTGGCAGCCTTCTCTGCTTGTCAGTTTTCTCAGCGCTTTCATCTTCGTATGTTCAGAAACAAGCTTGCGAGCTTGTCAGCGACGGTGCGTAAGTACCTCATATCGACGGATATGTGTCCAGGTGCATTTCTACCTGTGTTTGGCTGTTTGTACGCGTGTACGCCTCTTTTTATACGTAGATTGTGGAGTACATGAATTCCTATACCTGCGTATGTTTCTGCAAAACTGTTTGCACATAAGCACTTACCT
>NW_021148961.1:7560-8170 GCF_002837175.3 Physeter macrocephalus
TTCTCCCGTCCCCTCAATTACACGCAAACGTTGAAGTGACGCTCGCCTTGTACGCTGAAAATTGTATGCATATATATGTTTGGACGAGTGTAAGGGAAACCATTAAGTGTACCCACCTTTTCGAAGGATAATTCATACAGCCGTTTCTAACCACGTCAGTGCATGGACGCATATGACGTAAAGGTAGTCTTCGCACACGTTCTCGACGGCACCCAACCACGCACACACGGGATCCTATGTGCAGAAGCAGTTCATATCCTTCTGTTTTTTCTCCCGAGGTTCCGGGAGAGTCGTACACTTTGTCAAGTAGAGGTACACAACACAACAAGAACTGGAAAAACTGCCTTCCCTTCTAGCTCCATTAGAAGGAAAGGCAGATGCTGATAGCCGTGATATGACTATTAACGCAGCATGGCGAAAATCGTTGCAGGCCCTGATGCTCCGTTTGGGAGAAGGCAACACGCCGTCCTGGGAGGCTACCACATCCCAGACTAGCTGTATCACACGTTCATGTAGAGGAGTAGCTGTGTGCGCTGGCAGCATACCTTCATGCAGCTGCAGATTTAGGGCCTTCTGCTTAATCCTGTGCTACACACACGCACGCCGTGTT